>NC_072732.1:216242867-216529327 GCF_026930045.1 Uloborus diversus
AACTAGACCAAACAGGCAGAGCAATGATTTATATGATAAAGATGATGTGGATTTTAGAAAAAGATATCGATTCAACAAAAAAACTGTGTATCATCTGATATCAACCCTGCATCTAGAATTGGAATCGGAGACAACAAGAAATGATGCACTTTCTGCCGCCGAGAAAATTCTTGCTGCTCTCCGATTTTATGCGACGGGGACAATCCAATTGAATATTGGTAATTTGAACAAAATAAGTCAACCATCAGCGTGCAATGCAATCAACGAAGTGTCAAAAAGTCTTGCTTCCCTTTCTGGGCAGTACATTTACTTGCCACAGACAGAAGAAGAGAGATTACAGGTAAATAACTTGTGTTATTCTTTGCTTTTAGACAACTTTTTAAATGTTTTGTATTAAATAGTAGTTAATAATAAATGCTAAATTTAATTTGAAACTAGTATGTTGTGGCCATCACGAAACTTTCTTCTATATTTTTCCTTTTTCTGATCCCTCCCCATGCTTGACGAGGAAGCAATATTCCTGCCGAAAACAAAATTACACATGCAAAAACTTGACGACCATCCCAATGTCTGAATTATTGTAAAAACAAAACAAAGAGCGAAAATTGAAAGTTACTTTAAAAGCCTTACTTGAATTAATTACAAATATTTTATTTATTAACAAACATAAGATGGCAACAGTTAAAATTTTTAAATCATTGAGATAATATTTCCGATCATTTCCATACAATTAAAATCACGAGAAATACGCAGACGACAATCTATTACGATTTATCTTTCTTATTGTTGCATTAATAAAACTATTTTTATTCGCAAAAAAAAAAAAAAATCAACACCTCTTGGAGCGATTGGAGTCAAAATTGAACCAAAGCCTGTTTACGTATGGATTCACATATATTCCAAATTTCCACCAGAACGTAGCATTACTTCTTGAGATAGGGCACTCACAATAGAAAAAAAGAACGGGTGATTGCGCTACCCCCTTTTTAGCTGTTGACACCAAAATAAAATCAGCTCTTATACCCACTAAGGGCTACTTGTCAAAAAAAATTTTGTTTGATTCCGTTCGTTATTTCTTGAGATACAGCAGTCACAATCGACGACAAAAAACGTTCTATAACTCAACCCCCGTTTGAGCTATTGACACCAAAATTAAATCAGCACCTGCTCCTGTTAAGGGCAACATATGGACCAAATTTTGTTTGATTTCGCCAGTTACTTCCTGAGGAATAGCAAGCACGCGTATCTCAAAAAACGTCCCATTGCTCCACCCCCCTTTGAGGAATTCGCGCCAAAAACCAATGGGCACAAGTTCATATAGGGGCACATATGTGTACCAAATTTCGTTCAATTTCATGCGGTAGTTTTTGCTGTAGAGCGGCCACAAAAAACTGGTCACACACAGACGTGACACACACACACACATACACACACACATACATACACACACACATACATACATACACACACACAGACAGACAGACATTTTCCAAAAATAGTCGAAATGGACTCAGCACACCTCAAAACGTTCGAATCCGTCAAAATTCGAAATTCGAAAATTTGCACGAATCCAATACTTTCTTCTATGTATTAGATATAGAAGAAAGTAAAAAGAAAAAAAAAACACATATACATCTTAAGTGTTTAACTTTTTGCAACATAAATTGCACCAATTTAAAAGACCAATAGTGATGCTATATCTTAAACCAAGAGTTTAGATTTCAATTGTGTACTATGTTGGGTAAATTCTCCACCCTTTTTACATGCTTTTCTTTAACTTCACTCGTTGTACGTAACTTTTTATTTTCGCTTTTTCCTAAAGTTTGGAGTGCTGGAAACATGTTTACATACATGTATATACTGAAAAAAAATTGTTTGTTTGTTTGTTTGTTTGCTTGTTTGTTTGTTTGTCTGTCTGTATGACCGGATTTTTTCAAATCTTGCAACTTTGATTAAACCAACTTCCAGATGTCCTAGGGTACTATTTTTTTTTTTAAAACACTCGTCATGGATGACAATACAAGGTTCCATCATGAGTTTTGGACCCGGATAACCAGGTCGATGATGACGGACCGGTATACTCGCGGGTTACATGCTCTTCTTTAACTTCACTCGTTGTACGTAAATTTTTAATTTCGCTTTTTCCTTCAGTTTGGAGTACTGGAAACATGTTTACATGCATGTATATGCTGAAAAAAAATTGTTTGTCTGTTTGTTTGTTTGACCAGATTTTTTCCTATCTTGCAACTTTTTTTAAACCAACTTTCAGATATCTTAGGGTGATAATTTTTTTAAAAAAATATTCATCTTAGATGACAATACAAGGTTCCATCATGATTTTTGGACCTGGACATCCAATTCGATGATGACGGGCAGGTATATTCGCGGGTCAAAAAAAAAAAAAAAAAACATATGTAACTAAAATTAAAAAGTCTTCTTACAGACACTCTAAACCGCCAAAAAAAGTGACTAACAACGAAAAGAGAAACAGCAACACAGCGCAAAAGAAGGTTGGAAAAGGCTCGTGTGAAATATACAGCTAAGAAGCTTAATAATAATGAAGATGTTCAACCCAAGTGACAGAACGGGAACGTTTTTGACCACGTCGTTTAAAAGAAACCGCCTGCAGAACGTAAAGTTTGCTTAGCAGCAAACAGGTTGAAAAATTCACAATCTCGCTCAATCGAGATTTCTGAAGAACGCAAAGCTCGCCAAGAATCAGATCGTCAAAGTAATTCTCAACGTGAAGCAAATGAATCCGATCAAAAACATAAAGCTCGCTTTGTGATTGAGCAAGCTATACGTCGAGCTACTAATCCTTTCAAACGACGGACCATTGAAAATAACCCCTGTTTTGCCTTATCTTTGATGAATTGAGTTTCAGTTTAAGTAAGTTTGTTTCTATTCTTGGTAGTGTGAACTTGAAATATCTTTAAGTTGTCGTTAACCCCACTAAGTACTTTACAGCAATCTCTACTTGTTTCTTGTGTTCTTTTTTTCAAAATCAATTGAAAAGTCAAGCTTGCTACACTTTTTTGCTGTTATTATTATTACATGATTTTCTTTAACTTCACTCGTTGTACGTAACTTTATAATTTCGCTTTTTAATTCAGTTTGGAGTGAGGGAAACATGTTTACATGCATGTATATACTGAACAAAATTGTTTGTCTATATGACCGGATTTTTTCAAATCTTGCAACTTTGATTAAACCAACTTCCAGATGTCCTAGGGTGCTATTTTTTTAAACACTCGTCTTAAATGACAATAGAAGGTTTCATCATGACTTTTGGAACCGGACATCCAGGTCGATGATGACGGACCGGTATATTCGGGTGGTTACATGCTTTGCTTTAACTTCACTCGTTGTACGTATTTTTTTAATTTCACTTTTTCCTTCAGTTTGGAATGCTGGAAACATGTTTGCATGCATATACTGAGAAAAAAAATGTTAGCCTGTTTTTTTTTTGTTTTTTTTTTGTCTTTATAACCGGGTTTTTTTCAAATCTTGCAACTTTGAATAAACCAACTTCCAGATGTCCTAGTGTGCTATTTTTTTAAACTCTCGTCTTTGATGACAATACAAGGTTCCATCATGATTTTGGACCTGGACATCCAGGTCGATGATGACGGACCGGTGGTCAAAAAATTTATATATATATATATATATATATATATATATAACTAAATTAACTATTTTGTAACAATAAGCAGCACGAAAATTTTTTTTCTTTAAATTCATTTTATTTTTTTTAATACAGTTTTTAATTTATGAAACCATATTTATTTTTAAAAATAAAAATAATTTTGAATTTTTATCAAATCTTACAATTTTGATTAAACCAACTTCCAGATGTCCCAGGGTGCTATTAATTTTTAAACTTGATGCATGATGCAACCTTGTATGGACTTGGACATCTAGGTCGATGATGACGGACCGGTACATTCGGGGGCTAAAAAAAAATATATAAAAAAAAACGAAATATATAACTAAAATTTAAAAACATTTCTTACAGACACTCTAAACCACCAAAAAGAAGTGACTAACAATGAAAAAAGAAACAGCAACGCAGCGCAAAAGAAGGTTGGAAAAGGCTCGTGACAAATATGCAGCTAAGAAGCTTAACGAAGATGTTCAATCCAAACGAAGAAAATTAGTGACAGAAAGGGAACGTTCTTCACAACGTCGTTTAAACGAAACCCCTTCAGAACGTAAAGTTCGCTTAGCAGCAAATAGGTTGAAAAATTCACAATCTCGCTCAATCGAGATTTCTGAAGAACGTAAAGCTCGCCAAGAAAGAGATCGGCAAAGAAATTCTGAACGTCGAGCAAATGAATCCAAACAGAAACGTAAAGCTCGCTCTGCGATTGAGCAGCAGCGGAGTTCTAAACGTCGAGCTGAAGAATCTGAAGAACAACATGAAACTCGCTTAGCGATTGAGCAGCAGCGGAGTTCTAAACGTCGAGCTGAAGAATCTGAAGAGCAACATAACACTCGCTTAGCGATTGAACAGCAGCGGAGTTCTAAATGTCGAGCTGAAGAATCTAAAGAACAACACGAAGCTCGCTTGGCGATTCAACAGCAACGGAGTTCTAAATGTCGAGCTGAAGAATCTAAAGAACAACACGAAGCTCGCTTGGCGATTCAACGGCAACGGAGTTCTAAACGTCGAGCTGAAGAATCTGAAGAACAACATGAAGCTCGCTTAGCGATTGAACAGCAGCGGAGTTCTGAACGTCGAGCTGAAGAATCTAAAGAACAACACGAAGCTCGCTTGGCGATTCAACAGCAACGGAGTTCCAAATGTCGATCAGAAGAATCTAAAGAACAACACGAAGCTCGCTTGGCGATTCAACAGCAACGGAGTTCTAAACGTCGAGCTGAAGAATCTGAAGAACAACATGAAGCTCGCTTAGCGATTGAACAGCAGCGGAGTTCTGAACGTCGAGCTGAAGAATCTAAAGAACAACACGAAGCTCGCTTGGCAATTCAACAGAGGCGAAGTTCTCAGCGTCAAATGATCAAAGTTCTAGAAAATGATGCTCGTTTAGCATATATCCGTCAGCATGTTTCTCAACTTCGTATTGTAGAACGAGAAAGTGAAACGCTTAAAGAACGTACACTTCGCTTGGCGAATGAACGCTTTCGAATTTGCCAACATCGTTACAACGAAAGTCTTGAAGAACATACAATACGTTTAACCAAACAACAACAATACCGTCAACATATTAATGCTGATATTACTACTTTTGAAAAAGAGATAAACTCATTTTGTGACAATGTATGTCAAATTTGTTCTAAAAGGTGCTATCCAAACCAGGTTCTAAAGTTTAAATTACCATCTCCAAAACCTGAATTTCTTCCCGATGAATTGATCGAAAAAGACCAGTTAGTGCTGTGTCATCGTTGCAAGAACCATATTATAAGTCGTAAAACGACCTCACCACCAAAGGCTTACTGGAATAATCTTTATCCCGGAGAAGTGCCGAATGTTTTGCAAGAGCTCACGCAATCTGAGCAACGACTACTGTCTCGTATAATACCATTCATCAAGATCATTAAATTCAGCGGTTTATACGGCCAGTATGGTTTCAAAGGTCAAGCTATTCTTTTTGCACAAGACATCTTTGAAATTAGTGAGAAATTGCCACGTATGCTTCCCAGATCTCCAGATGATGCAGGAATCATCGTAATAACCGAGAGGCTTGAAAACTTAGACATCACACGGGAGTTTTCAATTTCTCGCGATCGAGTTTACGCTGCTCTGCAATGGCTTATCCGAAATAACCCATTATACTGTGACGTTGAAATTGATTATAACGTCGAACTTGATAATAGCGCGTTAGTTAGAGTGGCAGATGAAGTCATAGAAGCTGTCCACGTCGAGAATGAACAACCTACAGCATATGTTCAGTTGAACGATAATTCTTCAATTTTAAGAGCATCATGGAATCAAGCTAATGAAATAATATTCAAAAATTTTCCAGGAATTCAGTGCTGTGCTATGGTTTTGGCCAACATCACAAAGGCCCCTATAATCTCCCCTCATTTGTGGACAAAAAATATTTTAGATATGAACATGATTGAAGGCGACAACTTGCACAAAACAGTTCGCATTCTTACTGAACAAGGACACGAAGAAGCATTCGAAATAGTAAATGGTTTTTTATTGGTTAAAAATTTTAATGTCATCAAACACGGTGTAACCATTTTTGGCAGAAATTTTACATTGGAATACAACGATGAGCCACGTTTGTATGGAGTTCTCAATGATGCAGCGAACGAAGGGAATATTGGTTATACTTTACATGAAGCACTGTCAGAACTATTCCAAAATTATACAGCGGGTATTTTAATTTCATCGGGAAAGTCGTATGGTGTCATGTACTACAACAATATGTACACTTTACAGATTCGCATTCATGTGGACCAAAAGGTGCAAGTGCCAGAGATGAATCAGGAAGAGCATGTGTGATTCAGTCACGTACACTACAAGAACTTGTACGTATTTGCAAAAGAGCGACTGGATCTCGTAACGTGCAATTTACAATTGACTATATCAAAGTAATTTTTGATGAATCAGTAGAAAATCAAAATATTTTGGCTGAAGAAGCAAATCATCCACAATTGCACAACTCCATTCAACCTCAAACTCAAGTACCTTCCTGTCCACTGGTGCTTCAAACATCTGTAATGGCACCGATAGACTGTGCTCAACCAGATGTTGAAGATGAACTCGAGTTGAACGAAAATATCAATGAAATCAGAAGAAAGACTCGTGATAACATTGTTAATATCGGACATGAAATGAAAGCTGAAGAGTTAGCTTGGTTTTTCTTGTTTCCGTACGGCATAAATGGCTTTAAAACATCAAGAGCAGTCAGTATCACTGCATTAGATTACTTTCAAAGCCGAATTCTAGGCAATGATTTACGATTTCAAAGCAATGATTATCTCTTTTATGCTTTATCGATGTTCGAATATGAACGAGTTAAATCTACCATATCTGCTTGTACTAAAAAAATTCATGGACAAGATGGCATGATCGAAGACGTTCATTTGTATTTAAGAAATTTGAGAGGTTCTGCAGCCTATTGGAGAGGGGCTTTAAATGAACTCGTAGCCCAGATTAAATGTCTGGGGCCACCAACTTACTTTGTCACCTTCAGCTGTAATGATTTGCATTGGACTGACATGAAAAAGGCGTTGTTGATTGTCGACGATCGCTCCGACGAAGATCCAAATGACTTGGACATTATATCGACACAGCGCCTTATAGAACAATATCCAGTGATTGTTAGTCGTCATTTTATGGTCAGAGTAAATGCTCTCATGAAGTTAATCCTCCGCAACAATAAAATCCTGGGTGGCAAAGTAAATGACTTCTGGTGGCGCGTTGAGTTCCAAAATCGTGGCAGTCCCCATCTGCACATGATTATTTGGATTGAAAATCATCCTTCGTTCGAAACACCTGAAGGAATCCTAAAACTTGACGAAGTTCTGACCTGTGAATTACCCCCCGTTGACGATGAACTTTATGAGATCGTCAAAAAGTGCCAAATACATCATCATACGCATACGTGTGAGAAAAATAACTCTGATACCTGCCGATTCAACTTTCCCAGAAAAGTTTGCACTGAAACACGCATCATCGCTCATACATCAGATGAGTTCATTCGTAACGGTGGAAGAATTTGCCTCTTGAAACGCCGACCCAAAGAGAGTTATGTGAATAACTATAATAAGTCACTTCTTTTGATATGGAAGGGCAACATGGATATTCAACCATGTGGCTCCAATGAATCTATAGCATATTACGTCGCTAAGTACATATCCAAGTCCGAACCCACACAGTTAAATTCCAGCATTGCACAGGCGATTCAACAAATCCGCCGAGATGAGACAAATATTTCTCGCAAACTTTTCAAAATATGTATGCGTCTAATGAGTGAGCGACAAGTTTCGGCATGCGAGTGTGTTTTTAGACTCTGCCATTTAAATTTACGAGACAGTTCAAGACAATGTGTTTTCCTCAACACCAGAAAACCCGAGCAAAGATACAGAGTATTAAAATTCAACGAAGCGGGAGATAACACCGGACTGTGCGCAAACATCTTTGATAGATACGAAAAAAGACCTCTGGAGCATCAAAATTTCAACTTTGCGAACATGACCTTGATGGAATTCGCCATGAAATTTAAACCATATTACGCGAAACCACAAAGCAAAGAATTTGTTGAGGAGAGTATTGACATTGACGTTTATAATGATAATGTTCCCCATAAGAGAAAAAAAAAAGAATTGATTACTTTGATGGACAATTGTAAAATAGAAATAAGAAATGTAACTGCTGTTGTAAGAGTTCCATACTTCGTTGCCTCCACTGATCCGGAGAATTTTTACTATAGTCTTCTTCTGCAATACATGCCCTACCGCTCGGAGCAAGAACTACTTGAAGGATTTAATTCTTCAAAAGAAGCCTTTCTTGCTCGAGAAGAGGCTTTAAAAAGAAACAGCGAGCAAATGGAAGAATATCGAGAACGAGATAGACAACTGGAGAATGCCTTTAACCAAGCTCACGCATTCGAAATACTCGATGCAGAACCGCTTGAATTGCAGGAAGACGTTGACGAAGAAGTTTTGGAACAACAAATAATGGACGACATTCAATTTCAAAATGCAGTCCAAGCAATGAACTTGCGTCAAAAAGACATATTCAAGTACATTACATCAAGTATTCAAGACCAATTGGGTGGCAGCCAACACCGAGAAAGACTTTTCATCACTGGCCAAGCTGGCACTGGAAAAACATTTCTTTTCAATCTACTGAAAAATCAAGTCAACCGATGTTACGCCAAGCCAGTAGTCAAAGTATGTGCTTTAACAGGTGTAGCTGCACGATTGGTTGGAGGATCCACATTACACAACTCGTTGAAATTACCAGTTCAAAAAGATGGTCGTATTGTGGAAATGCCTTTACTAACTGGAATATGTCTCCAAACTATGCGTCGACTTTGGACAGACATTGAATTCTTCTTCATTGATGAAATATCCATGGTACCGTACGAGATGCTATGCATGATTGACTCGCGTTTGAGGCAATTAAAGAACACTGACAATTTTTTTGGAGGCCTTAACATTCTAGTATTTGGTGATCTAATGCAGCTTCCACCTGTGAGAGGAAGACAAATATTCCAACAGCCCGAGCACATGATTCCTGCTACTGACTTATGGAAACTTTTTTCTTTGGTAGAATTGGTGGACAATATGAGACAGCAAGGAGACATGTTGTTCGTTGACCTCTTAAATGCTCTTAGAATTGGTGAACTCTCGGCACAGCATATGGCTGTTTTACTTGAGAGAGAAAGTTCTGATATGGATGGAGAGTTTTCCATTGAAAGAGCCTTAAGAATCTACCCAACTAACAAGCAGGTAGATGAACATAACAATCGAGTTCTCCAGTATTTCAGGAGCAAAAATACTAGTATCTACAAAATTCGTGCCCAAGATCAACTAATCGATGCAACAAAAAAACTCAACGAAAATACAAGTATCGATAGCATCATTTCAAAAGACATTAACAAGACCGGAGGTTTACCGCGAGAATTAGAAATTTTCGTAGGAGCTAAGGTTATGTTAAGAGCCAATATTGACGTCACCAAAGGTCTTGTTAATGGAGCTATAGGATTTGTAAAAGAGATTGTTTGGCCATATTTTCGCAGAGCTCAAGTGTATGCCGAGGACATCCCATCTGTTCTCATCAATTTCGGTAAAGACGGCATACACAAAATCGAGCCGAAATCCATTCAATTTCCAGCTTTATACAGTTATGGAACTGCCGAAAGGCGAATGTTGCCGTTGATTTTGTCGTGGGCTTCAACTGTACATAAAATGCAGGGAAGTACTGTGGACTATGCAGTTGTCTATCTTGGAAATAAACTATTTGCTGAAGGACAAGCGTACGTAAGCTTGAGCAGAGTAAGATCTCTTGCTGGACTCCGGATAGAAGAGCTCGACTGCACAAAATTAACTGGCAAGAAGCCTTGCAATAATGATGCTCTTGTGGAAATGGAGAGAATGCGGAGGTACAGTGAAAATGATGAAAGAATACGAAATAGTACTGTCAAAAATGCTTGAATTTTCAATGTGGACTAGACCTACTGGGCAAACCACAATTTAAAAAAAAAAAAAAAAAAACGTTTCTGACTATTTACCTCTCAAGTGGTGTGGAAAAAGTAGCATTTTGCATGTGTCTAGTGATGTGATATACTAGAAATATTGGTATTTTGTAATTAAAACTAAAAAGTAGAAAATAAAAATAATAAAAAAAATTTTAAAAACATGCTTTTCTTTTTTTCATTCAAAAAAATTAACTAAAAAGTGGAAAATAATTTTCTTTTATCACAAAAAATTTATCCTATATAACACATAAGTTAACATCAGACCTATTGTATTACGATACATTGAAATTATCATTTAAATTTCTGACTCAAAAGAAAAGCGTGGGCGCCTTATCATAAAGTTATTGAAAATATTTTTGATTATCTTATAAGGATAATTAATAAGTATATGCGAACATTAAAATTCAATTTTCAATCGACTACTATTTATTGTTCATATTACTAAACTTACGTGTCAATAACCACTGTACCTTGCAATAAGGTTCTCTTTACAAGTGGAAACATTTTTTTAAAATCAGACATTAAAAATTAGTAAAAAATTTACACTTATGATACTTCAGAGCCGTAATATAATAAAAATTAATTTAGTAATTTATTATAATGCTGGTGTGTGTATTTATAACACTCTTAATATTTTTATTGTAGTTTTATATGAATCTTGATCCATCTTAATGATTTAATCTTCAATTCAATGTTTATGTTTTAATTTTTAATGCGATTTTTTTATAATTCTATTCTAATTTTCTTAAGTCTAATATAATAAATTAATGCATACCAATTTATTTCTTTAAATTTAATTCATCTGGTAAATAATTGCTTTTCCATGTGTATGATGTTAAATTTTTAATTTTCATTAGTATAAAACGGGTTATACGGCGCCCACGCTTTTCTTTTTAGTCAGAAATTTAAATGATAATTTCAATGTATCGTAATACAATAGGTCTGATGTTAACTTATGTGTTATATAGGATAAATTTTTTGTGATAAAAGAAAATTATTTTCCACTTTTTAGTTCATTTTTTTGAATGAAAAAAAGAAAAGCATGTTTTTAAAATTTTTTTTATTATTTTTATTACTATAGCCTATGCCCTATTAATAGGGCATATGTTATAATATTGAATTCTGTGCAGGTTGATTTTCTCAGTGTAAAACAGGTTTGATACTAGACGTATACCGAGTAGTACTCGGCCTTTCACTATTCGGCTGAGTTAACGAGTACCAATTACGTTTTAAGAAAACCACCGACACACATGTGATGAATTTTGAACTTATTGGAATAGTAGTCTAATAGTTTTTAAAACTAAATTCCAGGTGAAATTTAATTACGCATTATTTAAAAAACTTTGTATGTATATATATATATATATATATTTATAAATACAAAGTCATTTATATACATATTGACATATACATACATATATGATATGTCAAAAATTTTACAAAAAAAATTATTTTTAAAATTAAAAATAAATAAAGATATGATTAATCAAGTTGGAATTGAAACAAATTATACCAATCTATTACAGTTCTAGTCCACCAAACATAAATAATTTTTAAAAGCAAATAAAACAAATGTGCAGGAACATTGCAGACACGTGTTTCTGCATTATAAGGAACGTCTTTTGCAGTGCATAAAATCAGAGCTAAAGAATGTAAAGACATTCGACAAAAAAATCCGACTTTTGTCGGATGCCTTTAAATCCACGAGCTCGCATTTTGTGCATTGAAAAAGGAATTCCTTGTAACGCCAAAACACGTGTCTGCAGTGTTCCTGCACTGTGCTTTTAACGCTGTTTTATTTCCTTTTATTTTTTAAGAGCAAAGGTATTTTTATATTTCTTATAACTATTTTTGGTTTGTAGCAAAAATCCATTATAAAAATTCTATATTTTCTGTACTTTCCTTTTTTGCACAATTTTTAATAAATAAATTTTATTAACTTTGGGGACAAAATAAGGATTTATTCCATTGAAGCATTTCAGACTTCGTTATTCCCAAAATTTAAATTTGACTTGTAAACTTGAATTGTAAATGATAGCAGAATATTATATATGCTTGAGCTTTTTATAAATTTTTATATCCGTCTTGGACAATATTCAATTTTTTGCAACTACTCGGTATTGGCCGAGTATCTGATCAAAATTTGGCCGAGTACCGAGTAGTTACCGAGCACTCGGTATGTCTCTAATACTTACCTACTAAATATATTTTTTTCACCCCAGCAAATTATAGCTATTATACATTAAAACATAGAAATAAGTCTGAGAAGCAAAGCATACAGCTGTCTCACTGATCCGAAATTAGACTTGCTATTTAACGATACAACTTAATTCATTTACGTGTCTCAAATTAAATCTACTATGCAGAACAAGAAAACTTTCTTTGCTAAGAACAAAACTTATATTATCAGAAAGAAAATCTGATCTGTTTTGTAGCAATAACAGCAAAAAAAAAAAGAAATTTGAATTTTGGCTTGTTGAATTCAAATTATGTTTTCGCAATCACGAGTGTGTGTATGTAAGCGTGTGTGTTTGTCTAGGCATGAGTGTGTGTGTATAGGTTTGTGTATGTATGCGTGTGTGTTTGTATCTGTATACAGGCATAAGTGTATGGGTGTGTGTATGTTTGCGTGTGTGTTTGTGTCTGTGTGCAGGCATGTGTGTGTGTATTTTGGATGTGGATGCAACCTGGAGACTGTTTTCACTAGTGGAGCAGCATCGAGAGGGGACAGTCGACGGTGGTGCTGCAGAGGGAGGCGGGGGAAAATAAAATCAGAGTAACGTCACGGACAGTCAAATAAGAACAATAAGCAATCGTGATTGCTTAATAATTAATTTGAATTTTGCACTTTGAATTCAAATTATGTTTTCCTCAATTACGAGTATGTGTGTGTATGTAGGCGTGTGTGTTTGTGTCTAGGCGTGAGTGTGTGTGTGCTTGTGACTGTGTGCAGGCATGAGTGTGTGGGTATGTGTGTGTGTGCAGGCGTGTGAGTATTCGTGTGCGTGTAGGATAAAGACACAACCTGGAGCCGGTTTTTGCTAGAGGAGCTGCATCGGGAGGGGCGGGTCGACAGTGGTGCTGCAGAGGGAGGCGGGGGGAAATAAAATGTTAGGAATTCAAAACAGTCAGAGAACAATAAGCAATTGCTCAATAAATCGAATTATTCAATTTATTTTAATTCATATTTTAGGCAACATTTAAATTTTTTTTTTTTTTTGCTTAATTTAGTTTGTTTTATCATAATTTTAGTTTTTTACAATGATGGGACAAAAATAGAATTCAATAGTCTTAATTGTCAGATAGTATAAAAACATTTTTTTTTCTCTTTGATGTTTAGTTGAAAAAGTACAGATTGTTTTAATTATTTTAAGAAGTATTTGATGAAAAAACTGGATATTTTGGTCCTTGAAATAGCTCTGTATGATTGTTTTGAAATTACATATTTAATGTAATATGCTAATTTACTTCCTGTCATTCTTTCAGGTCAGCCAAAAATTTTTTGAAAAATTTGGCTTTCCATCAGTGATTGGTGCACTAGACTGCACGTTGATAAGAATTAAAAGCCCAGGAGGAAAACGAGCTGAAACTTATAGAAGTAGGAGAGGGAAGTTTTCCTTGAATGTCCAAACTGTCAGCGATGCAGACCTGTTAATAAGGAACCTTGTAGTGCGATGGCCTGGCAGTACACATGACAGTACGATATTCGACCATTCTTATTTGCGCGCACATCTCGAAACTGAAGTCCCTAACAGATACCATGTGTTAGGTGATCTTGGTTATCCGCTTCGTTCATACCTGATGACTCCATTTTCAGCTCCAGCTACTGATAGCGAGAAAAGGTAATTTTATGCGGTTCTTTCTGTCAGTTTTAAAGTTCAAGCTATAGAAATATTTTGTTTCTAGCACCACTATGCTCAGTGCTAATGCAGTGGTTTCCAATGTGTGAGGCATGACTCCTCAGGAAAACAGAATAATTAACAAGAAAAATTAAAAAAAATTCCTTATTGTACTAATTTGCAGACAGCATTACAAAAGTAAAACTTAATTTTTTTTTTTTTATGATGATGATTTATGACTCTTCTCATTAGATACAGCTGAGGAATGAAAATTTTCCCCCTCCCAAAAAAAAAAGTTAGGAGCCTCCCTAACAGTCGTGCCCTTTGTATTTAGTTCATGACTATAACTTAATAGCTTTAATTATTTTCCTCCATCCTGTATTATGTATGTGCTAACTTTTTACAACAAAACTTTTATTTAAATGGGCAAAACGGTACATATATGTGCGTGACTGTTTATATTATAGGCTGTTTACAAATAATGTGTCATGCTTTAGAGGAGGATTCTTGAAATTTTGAGTTTCTGCTGGGGGAGGGGAAGAACTGTGACATCATCCATATTTTATAACATGGTTATGAAAAATAGTGTGAAGTAACAAGTGGAGGGGAGAGGGTACGGTGAAGTGTGAAATTATATGTCATAAGTGGGAGGGGTTCAAAAATGTTGAAAAAAGTGCAACTTTATAATGGCCACATTTTTTAAACAAAAAACTAGGACATTGATAGAGTGGGAGGAAGTAGCTATGTTTTTTTTTTTTTTTTTTTTTTTTACTGTGTCACTGAACTGAAGAATTTCAGATCTTACCAGATTTTTCAACAAAAAGATTGAAATACCGTGTTTATTTATTTATTTGGAATCTTACAGAAGAGCAGAACACATGTCTGATCACTTTAGATAATGACGAATCATTTACTGAAGGTTATAAGCATCAAGAATATAAGCATGTATGCTAAACTAGGATCTTTCCAACTGTTTGGTGTAACACATCAGGATTTAATTCGCTTCATAGCAAAGCTCCCATACATCTTTTCCATGTCATATTGTTTTTTTTTTTCATGTTACATGGAATTCAGACAATTTATGCGGATAAAGTAATGTGCCAAAAATACCCTCTTCTTGCTGTCAAGATTAATATCGCCCTTGTAAGGATGTTTAAGTACATAGCTTTGTTTTATGTTTTAAATTTTATATTGTTTTACTTCTTTAGGTACAACGAAGCACAGATTTTGGCCAGAAATGTTGTGGAGAGGCAATATGGTGTTTGGAAGAAAAGATGTGCATGTATTGCGGAATCAATGCGATGTCAGTTACAGAATTCTCAAACAATTATTGTTGCCACAGCGGTGTTGCATAATATTGCAATCATACTAGGTGACAGTTATGATGAAGGTAATTTCACACCTGGTGTTCAGGATGGACCTGTAAATCATAATACACATCATGCAGGCATGGCCAAGCGTAATGCAATAGTTGCAAATTATTTTGTAAATATTTAGTTTCTTCTTTATTTGTTGTTTTTCTTCAACTATATTAGCATCAGCTAAAGAAAAAATTTACTTTGGTTCCTTTCTATCCCACATGTTCATGTCATCCTCCATTGTAGTTTCAATTGCAATGAAATTCTAAAATGATTTTGCTTGCTCTTATCTTTTTCATTTTAAATTTTAAGTACTATATTCAAAACAATTCAGTCTGAAATTTAGTTCACTTCTCAATAAATGAAATCTGTGCAATTTATGCAACGCCACGGTGGCAACAATAATTTCTTGAGAATTTTGTAAATCTTCTTATGTGTAACAGTTGATAGAGTTGGGAAAATAATTTCACAACACTACCAAGATGACAAATTTCAATTTCATTTATAACACAAAGGAATGTTATTAAAAGTAATATTTAATTGAAAAAAAACTGAATTTTTTTACATTTTTGGCATAAAAGTTTTACATTATGATGTTATACAAAGTTCTTTTTTTAAATTGTACATTAAGAAAGAATAACTTTATTAAAAATATACCATTTTATTTTAAAACTTGTGTAATTTCTTTTTTAAATTCATGTTCTTCATATAATACACTGTAACTACAATGAACAAAAACTATTGTAGATTGACAATTTTTAAAACAAACTACTGGCATTTTTCTCAAGTAGTTAGGTGGTTATTTAGTTTTTGATCACGAAATGACACTATAGTCAGAAGAAAATCACAGAACTTCTACAAAGCTGTAAAAGACTTCCGTGTATGTATTTTTTTTCCCTTCAGTTCAAAAATTGTCATTTATTATATTTAAGTTAATTGTTGCATTATATTTTGAACACTTTTATTTGCACACATGCATAAATGTTGTAAAAATTGGATACTATTATGGAAAAAAAAAAGACTCATACATACTATAAAATATAACCTCGACACATTTTATTATGTTTTAGATATTTTCTGACAAAATAGTTTCTCTAAAAATGTGCATTAGATGCTTTTTATCGCAACCTGATTTGCGAGTTAACTTAAAGCGTATTTTCCTGAGAGTATATTTGTTACTCATGTTAATATTTAAATGCTAATTAAACATTACAATATTTCTAATTTATTTGGCTGACTTAATTACTTTTTCTGAAAGTGTAATTCTATATATTAAACTAATTTTAGAGTTTTTTTTTTATTTCTTAAGTCTATTCTTTATATTGTGATACATAATGGTTTCTTACAACTTTTGATTTTCTAGTACTTTTTTAATACTCCCAGAATAAATGCAAAAATCACTTGTGCAAATGGATTCAGGAGCATGAGTCATCAACTGTATATTTCAATTCATATTTTTTATTGCAAAATCCTGTATTTTTAGTGTGTCTTTAACACTTCATTCAAATTCAATGCTTTTGTAAATCAGCTTTTATGCCATTTTTAAATAAAACTCTTTACCAATACTAAAAAGTTTGTTTCTTTCCATGGAGAAAAATCACCAGCTTATTTATTTTAATTATGTTTTTCATCAATGCTTCTTTCTAAGGAAAAGTAAAATTTATAAAATGAAGCATTTTCAAAAGATTCAAATCAAGGCATGAAAAAAAAAGCATGGCCTGACCTTTCTGGCTTTTGGTACTGAGAAATACATGGCTCAAGAAGGATTACACATGTTCAATCACTAAAAATCTACTAATGATACATTCATAGTGATTTTAAGTTATAGACATTTTACTCACTTTAACGATTTTCAACCCCTGAAAAAGATATAAATATTTTATCCTTAAAAAGAACTACTTTTATGGTTTGCATATTTGTTTTAACTTTTCTTCTTTCAATTAAGTTTGAAAAGCACACTAAGAAAAGGTCACTGATCAAAAATTTAAGGAAAAGCAATTTATATTTTAAAACAATAAAGGTTTATTTATAAGTTAACTACAAATTTTTTTTTATTGAGCTCAGCATAGTAATTCCTCATCTCTTCATAAGCTGCGAGCTTAGCCTCCAGCACTCTCATTTTCATTAGATGCTCGGCTTCTCTAATCTCCATCAGTTGAGAACTTTCCTTCTCCACTGCTTCTTTGCGGGCTTTTGCCCCTTCAACCATTACAGAGGAGGCCCTTGCAGAGGCATTTGGCCTTCTTAAAGTTGGCACCCGGACGCGCCTACTGTTTGCAGCCAACCTTTGGGACATTGGCTTTGGAGTGGCAGCAGAGGTGTCCTACAAGATATATACACAAATCTCAATGCATATATTCAATTATAAAACTAACTATATACTATTATACAATGCATCTCTGCAGTTATCAGCTATTATACCACTAAACGGTAAACTACTTTAATAAAATTACCAATCTTACCCATAATTGTGCAATAAATAAATAGATGACTGAGTAACCAGCAACGAAAACAGAAGTTTTGGTAGTCATTATTTTGACACAGTAGTGCCAAACTTTTACTTACCTGAAGACTGCAACTCATAATAAAATGATTCTTGCTGGCCACAAAAATTTTTATAAAATTTTAAAATAATATTTTGCTACTTAACATGTGGAAACATGAAAAGGGATTAGAAGACTACAAAAGGAGAACTGTTGCAATCATTACTTAACACATATTTTATTGCATCTGCTTTCCAGAAACAATTTGCAATATTGAGGTCTACATTCGTGACTAATTGCAATTTTTGATTTGAAAAACAAAGCACAACAGCGTGCCATATGGGTCAGCTTTGTGAGATATAAATATGGCACCACAGCTTTAATCAAAATAAGATGCGAGTACCAAGTGTGTAACTGGATTTTACAAAGAGATTTAATCGTGATATTCATACTTTGATCTGATGTATTATGGGGAAAGGATACGAAAGCACTATACTGCCATAGGCAGATACTGACAACCATTTTAGGGTGGGTCATGCTGAAGAACATATGGTTTTAGATACCAAAAAATTTATGAAACTGTTTGGGTGTCAGAGAAAACCCAAATTGACCAGGAATAAGGCACTTCCTAACGTGTAACTGTTATTAATTAATATAAGCGATGAAAAGTAGAATTTCAAATATTTAGCTCCGAAAATAATCAATCAATTGAAAAGATTACTGAAATCATTTATATCTTATTCATAAATTATTTAAATGCAATATGGATAGCTAATACAGTCGGACATTGATTTAACTCAATCAGAGACCAAAAATATTGTACGTTAAATTGAGATTATTCCCAATATCGGGTTGCGAAATTTTTTTTTCACTTGTCTTATCTGAAAGCTCTAATAAGCAACTCTAACCATAATTAGAAAGTGTACCCTTTTTGTACAGCATTTCATGACTTATTACACACTAGATCATTTGAAATTTCAACATACTGAGCAATAGGTGTTTGACAATTTTCTTGATAATTGACTCGGAATAGTTCTCTTTCAATTCTATGGAAAGAAGAAAAAAAATATACTTGATTTTTAGTAATTACTAACTTAAATAGCTAGATTTTGGTGATATGTGAAAAAATTTTGCTCACGTCTTTGCTTTTTCATGTACTAATTTACCTTTTAATTAATAATTTGCCATACTTATCTTATTAGTGTTCCTTTTAATGCCTATATTGTGATGTTAATTAAACTACATCTATATGCAGTTTCCTCTTACAACAATTTACATTGTTTCTGTTAATAAATGAAAGTACTGACTTTTTATGCTATGAGAACAAGTTTAGACTAGAGATATAATGTAGTTGGTTTATTTATTAATTAAAATATAATAAAGTGAAATATGAAAATCTACTTACTGCTATCTTGCTGCAGAGATTCTTCGTAAGGGAAGTCGGAATCATATTAGCATTCAATGGACTCCGTCAGAATACCCATTGATGCGACTCTTTCCTCTATGGGGGTGATGAGCATTTTTTTCGTTCCGCCACCCGTTCGGAAGATCTCCACTTTTTCTAAAGCTTTTCGTTTGTTGGATTCTTTCTTCATATTTTTCCACTTATTTTTTAGCTGAAGAGCAGTCCTAGGAGGAATTGTACCGCCGATAGAATTGTACTGAGCGGTCAACTCCTCCCAAGCTCGATCTTTTTGCGTATTAGCGATTGCATTTGTTTTTTTACATTCAATGACTTCTTTGAAATTATCCGCCAAAGAAGCTAACATTTCAGCTTCATATGGTGTGAAATGCGCTTTCGAAGCCATCTTTTGATGATAAATGAGAACGGATGATGATAAATGAGAACCTAAAACAACGTGCTTCAAAAGGGATATGCGTATGCGATAGTAAGCATAACCGCCGACAACGAGGACGGCAACCGTCGGCTTTGCCTCTCCTGTAAACAATATCACATGACCTAAATCCACCAATCACAGCGGCTTTTACATCTAGGGAGAAAAAAATGAGAGGTCTGGGTGACTCGCAGTTGGATAATAACAACTGTGAGTAACCTCGCGGTTTGAGTTAGCCCTGGGTTCATCTACTCGGCAGTTAATCTTCCTCAACTCGCGTTGGTTAATACGAGCGTTAGAGCAATAACTCCATTACTTGCCCCAACGTTAAGAGCCATTGTTTTGAAATTCAGACAAAAAACGGAAATGTTGGCAGTGACCATTTTTGATTTTCCTAATTTTTTTATATGCCAAAGTAGGTCATAAGAAGTGAACATTCCGAAATTTTTAGCCTTCTAAAAATTTTCTTTCGCTCGTTAAAAATTCCCAAAGTTTGAGGTTTTGCAGCGCTTTTTTAGAAAAATTCTATAAGTCGCATTTCAGTGCGCTATAGCTCTTTACAGAAACTCCACCCCACGATTATATTTATATTTATTGGTTGTACTGTATCTAGTGATGATGACTTCATAGTTATTTTGGTTGGGGATTGTTGCTTTCTTCAGATAATGGGTCACAAAATATGGATTTTATCCGTTTTCGCGCAAGTTTAACCTGCGTTATTTCCCCCCAAAAAGCCACCCCCCGAAAAAAAATGTGACATATACTGAAAGTTTATACTATGAAGAGAGTAAATAGCACAAAATTTGTTTGAGGTTTTAATTTTTTTTAGGAGAAAAATGTCCTGATATTTTTTAAATTTTCAAAAATTGTGCTTTTTTGATCGCAATTAACTCAAAACAGCATCACTAGGAAAACAAACCTTTTATATATTATGGTACCTGGCTATGTGTAAAACATCATGAAAAAGAAAACAGCATGGGATCTCTTATTGTTTTCTAAAAAATAATTTTTTTTGTAGCTCATTTTATGCGTTTTCGCGTGCGTAAAACGTGTGTCCAGTATGCAGATTAGACCTGCTAAAACTTAAAGGATGTAGTAAGAATGTATATATGTATGTATAAAGAAAGAGAAAAAGGCTAGCACTACTTTATTTGTCTGATTTTTACAAATTGATGGTATTTTAATTGCAGGTAAATCAGAAAACGATAAATCGATATCATATATATATATTGAATTATCATTTTATCGTATCAATCCCAAAATAATTCTTTCTTATTTATTTATTTATGCCCATAGCAATGGAAGAAATTTCATGAACTATATCTGCTTCACTTTCCTCTAAATGTCTATTTTTTATGTTATCTTCAAATACCTGTAAAAGGCTGTCGGTTCTTGATAAATCAGTATTATTTGCTTTTTTTTTTGCTTTGTATATCGGCTAAAAGCAGCTTAAATTTGACTTTTTGTCAGATATTATTCGGTTGGAATATTTTTTTGTCTTCAATCATCTCTGTTCTCATTGCATGTTCTACTTGGTCGGGCGTCTGATTTCTCCCGGTTTTCTCACCATAAAGGAAATTTTCTTAAAAATACTGTCTTTGTTTCATTGAAAATCGTGTACTTTTACGAGTTGGGAGAGCCCACCCCTCACATGAGATTGACAAAATGTTTTCTTCTTTGTTTTCTCCTTGTTGACTGGTAGATGCCTGACCAAGACCAATCAGAAAAATAAAGTATTGCTAGTCTTTTTCTCTTTCTCTATTCACACATATGAATATGTAAATTCCTACTACATGCTTGAAGTTTTAGCAGATCTAATCTGCATACTAGACACACGTTGTACGCACAAGAAAACGCATAAAATGAGCTACAAAAAAAATTATTTTCTAGAAAACAAAAAGAGATCCCATGCTGTTTTCTTTTTCATGATGTTTTACACATAGCCAGGTACCATAATATATAAAAGGTTTTTTTTTCCTAGTGATGCTGTTTTGAGTTAATTGCGATCAAAAAAGCACAATTTTCGAAAATTTGAAAAATATCAGGGCATTTTTCTCCTAAAAAAATTAAACCTCAAACAAATTTTGTGCTATTTACTCTCTTTATAGTATAAACTTTCAGTATGTGTTAAATTTTTTTCGGGGGATGGCTTTTGGGGGGAAATAACGCAGGTTAAACTTGCGCGAAAACGGATAAAATCCATACTTTGCGACCCCTTATCTGAAGAAAGCAATAACCCCCAACCAAAATAATTATGAAGTCATCATCACTAGATACAGTATAACCAATAAATATAAAATAACCGTGGGGTGGAGTTTCTGTAAAGAGCTAAAGCGCACTGAAATGCGACTTCTAGAATTTTTCTAAAAAAACGCTGCAAAACCTCAAACTTTGGAAATTTTTAACGAGCGAAAAAAAATTTTTGGAAGGCTAAACATTTCGGAATGTTCACTTCTCATGACCTACTTTGACATATAAAAAAATTAGAAAAATCAAAAATGGTCACTGCCACACCTTGTCTGAACTTCAAAATAATGACTCTTAACATTAGTCCCATCGCATCCCACTGCTACAAGTTCTGAAGTTGATATGTCTTTGGAGTTCAGCCAACTGATAATGCTCGACTTAATAACGTGACCGTGCCCAGATGCAGGACTAATGTGTCCCATGTAATTTGAGCCTGGCTCACTTATTAAAACCACATGTTCTTCTTTTATAGTGCTTTTGCTACATTTGCCTTTGACTTTATCCATCACGATTGTGGTGTCTTTACGACTATCAACGTACAAACCTTCAAGTACTGATGCTTTTTCTTTTTCTTGTATATTTATCTCTAATCGAAGTTTTTTCTTTTCTCTTTGTATTTTAGTTTTGTCTATTACTTTTGACTTATCTTCTTTTGTGATGATTTTTAAATCCTCCAAAACAGCGCTTGCTAATATTGCAGCCCCTCTCTTCGAAACCCCTGTCCTGTTACAGGCCATTGCTAATGACGGCAAAGATAGCCTCATTTGTTTTGAGTTAGCGTTATTCTTCCGTTTGCGGCTATGACTTACCTTGAGAAAATTTGGATCTTCAACTACACTTGTATCTGTAGCATAGTCGGCTTCAAAATCATCCGATTGCGAGGATGTTGTTAAGTTTTCCAGTTGCTCAAAATTTTGTTTATGTAAAGCAGCAGCACCGCCTTTAGAACAAATTACTTTGCTCTTTCTCTGTTCTCGTGTCTGGAGTTGTAGACTTGTTTTAATATCAAAAGCACTCATGTACATTTTTGTTGGGAATTCCAAATAATATTATCAATAATTCACGTTTATATTGATATATTTGGCATTAATTAAATCCCCATTTTCTTTTATCTTGCAAAGTCTCAAATGCTAATTTCAATGTATATAACGTATTTCCCGATCTTAGACACGTGCGTGCCTTACGTCATGAAATGACTAAATTCCTTATCCATTTGATTGGCCGCCGTTCTAACATCGGGAAATGCGCATTTAACATGCAAATGACTCTGGCTGACTATATATGTTGCTTCTGTAGTTCAGTTGCTCTCTCTTTGTTAAGGCGCCGTATTTTAGCTTCACAGTTAGCAAGTCGGTTGCTAGCCGTCATGCTCTCGAATAGGCATTTTATAACTGTAAACTTTATCTGCAAACCATAAGTTTAAATAACTGTAACTTCGATTGCATAAATGATTCTTCATTTGTCATAATGCAAATTTACAAATAATGGTTTTGCCTGTTTTACTAAACTAATTATGCTTCGAGAGAACTTATGTTGCAATATCATATTTCATATGTAAATAGCTCGCCAAGGATACCACTGTATAATATCACCAAGGAGAAAATAAAGTCATAACTTCAAATACAGGTATTATTTTCCGAAAAGGACTCCAGTTATACTCTTCAACTAAAAATGCACTAATTAAATTAGTCATCGGTGCGATAACTTCATTGATAAAACCTCATCGCACAATAATTTTCCTGATGGTTCTCTGGTCTGTTAGAAATTTCTGCTCTTTTATAGGTATCTTTTTAATTTTCGGACAAATACATCCAATAAAATCGGAACATTTACACGTAGAAATATCAAAAAGGGATTTGGGTGCATTTTCTTTGAAAGCCTCTACCTTGACTTTGAACACATCTGTCATCTTTGGTTTCATGTTTTTTACAAGGTTTCTATATTTACTGTGATAATCGTGGAACATTATACGAACCCGCTCGTGAGACACACTGGGAATGGAAGCCTTTTCCCATAAGTCTTCAATCTTTATTGATAACATTTCTGATATTTCTTTTAAAGAGGGTTGTTTGCCATTGTTTGCATTGGGTCAATAACTGCCTTAAGTTCGCTGGAGAAATAACGTGACAACTTTATTGTGTTTCACAAGTGGCGAGCACCATATGTGCACAACGACTCAACTTTTATTTTAAACCACATTTTACAGTAGACTCTCATTATGTACTCCACTAATATTCGCTAATTTTCCGTTGGCTCACTACATCCCACATAGTAGCGTAATATTCTGTTGGCTGTGATTAACCAACGTGCATAGGATAATTTTCCTGGATTCCTTCTTGCTAAAGATTGGGAACAGTTTCCGCTTGCTACTGCTTCGCATATATTAATCAGATACTTTTGATCAGTGCTAAGGCAGGCTGAGCGGTACTCTTTGTCAACTTCGGGTAATTCCACTTCCACAGGAGTAAACTTTACTACCTCGAAATTCTCACAGAATTTTAATTGTTTTCCAATCGGACCAGTGAATCCATGAGGTCCTGAAGTCGGTCCGTCCAGGTGCAAAATCAGGTGTCGAAGAGGTAGTACGTTGGAATGTAATAGACAAATTAACCATTGGACAGGTCTATCAAGTTCCTTTTCAATTACGCTCTTATTATCCAACGCGAGTAACTCTGGCATCCTAGGGTTACCTGCCCTTCGAAGGTTTGACGTTATTTACCAACACGAGTCGGAGTGAACACCGTGTTGTAAGCCGGTTTTTCCGCTCTAAATCTAACCCCTCGATTTCGGCGAGTTAACTCGCGACAGCGAGCTACTTCCGTAATAAATAAAGATGGCGGACGACTACGATTTGTTTGCGTTGGAAGATTTGGAAATACTTGAAATGATTGAACGCAGGCCTCGAACTAGACCAAACAGGCAGAGCAATGATTTATATGATAAAGATGATGTGGATTTTAGAAAAAGATATCGATTCAACAAAAAAACTGTGTATCATCTGATATCAACCCTGCATCTAGAATTGGAATCGGAGACAACAAGAAATGATGCACTTTCTGCCGCCGAGAAAATTCTTGCTGCTCTCCGATTTTATGCGACGGGGACAATCCAATTGAATATTGGTAATTTGAACAAAATAAGTCAACCATCAGCGTGCAATGCAATCAACGAAGTGTCAAAAAGTCTTGCTTCCCTTTCTGGGCAGTACATTTACTTGCCACAGACAGAAGAAGAGAGATTACAGGTAAATAACTTGTGTTATTCTTTGCTTTTAGACAACTTTTTAAATGTTTTGTATTAAATAGTAGTTAATAATAAATGCTAAATTTAATTTGAAACTAGTATGTTGTGGCCATCACGAAACTTTCTTCTATATTTTTCCTTTTTCTGATCCCTCCCCATGCTTGACGAGGAAGCAATATTCCTGCCGAAAACAAAATTACACATGCAAAAACTTGACGACCATCCCAATGTCTGAATTATTGTAAAAACAAAACAAAGAGCGAAAATTGAAAGTTACTTTAAAAGCCTTACTTGAATTAATTACAAATATTTTATTTATTAACAAACATAAGATGGCAACAGTTAAAATTTTTAAATCATTGAGATAATATTTCCGATCATTTCCATACAATTAAAATCACGAGAAATACGCAGACGACAATCTATTACGATTTATCTTTCTTATTGTTGCATTAATAAAACTATTTTTATTCGCAAAAAAAAAAAAAAATCAACACCTCTTGGAGCGATTGGAGTCAAAATTGAACCAAAGCCTGTTTACGTATGGATTCACATATATTCCAAATTTCCACCAGAACGTAGCATTACTTCTTGAGATAGGGCACTCACAATAGAAAAAAAGAACGGGTGATTGCGCTACCCCCTTTTTAGCTGTTGACACCAAAATAAAATCAGCTCTTATACCCACTAAGGGCTACTTGTCAAAAAAAATTTTGTTTGATTCCGTTCGTTATTTCTTGAGATACAGCAGTCACAATCGACGACAAAAAACGTTCTATAACTCAACCCCCGTTTGAGCTATTGACACCAAAATTAAATCAGCACCTGCTCCTGTTAAGGGCAACATATGGACCAAATTTTGTTTGATTTCGCCAGTTACTTCCTGAGGAATAGCAAGCACGCGTATCTCAAAAAACGTCCCATTGCTCCACCCCCCTTTGAGGAATTCGCGCCAAAAACCAATGGGCACAAGTTCATATAGGGGCACATATGTGTACCAAATTTCGTTCAATTTCATGCGGTAGTTTTTGCTGTAGAGCGGCCACAAAAAACTGGTCACACACAGACGTGACACACACACACACATACACACACACATACATACACACACACATACATACATACACACACACAGACAGACAGACATTTTCCAAAAATAGTCGAAATGGACTCAGCACACCTCAAAACGTTCGAATCCGTCAAAATTCGAAATTCGAAAATTTGCACGAATCCAATACTTTCTTCTATGTATTAGATATAGAAGAAAGTAAAAAGAAAAAAAAAACACATATACATCTTAAGTGTTTAACTTTTTGCAACATAAATTGCACCAATTTAAAAGACCAATAGTGATGCTATATCTTAAACCAAGAGTTTAGATTTCAATTGTGTACTATGTTGGGTAAATTCTCCACCCTTTTTACATGCTTTTCTTTAACTTCACTCGTTGTACGTAACTTTTTATTTTCGCTTTTTCCTAAAGTTTGGAGTGCTGGAAACATGTTTACATACATGTATATACTGAAAAAAAATTGTTTGTTTGTTTGTTTGTTTGCTTGTTTGTTTGTTTGTCTGTCTGTATGACCGGATTTTTTCAAATCTTGCAACTTTGATTAAACCAACTTCCAGATGTCCTAGGGTACTATTTTTTTTTTTAAAACACTCGTCATGGATGACAATACAAGGTTCCATCATGAGTTTTGGACCCGGATAACCAGGTCGATGATGACGGACCGGTATACTCGCGGGTTACATGCTCTTCTTTAACTTCACTCGTTGTACGTAAATTTTTAATTTCGCTTTTTCCTTCAGTTTGGAGTACTGGAAACATGTTTACATGCATGTATATGCTGAAAAAAAATTGTTTGTCTGTTTGTTTGTTTGACCAGATTTTTTCCTATCTTGCAACTTTTTTTAAACCAACTTTCAGATATCTTAGGGTGATAATTTTTTTAAAAAAATATTCATCTTAGATGACAATACAAGGTTCCATCATGATTTTTGGACCTGGACATCCAATTCGATGATGACGGGCAGGTATATTCGCGGGTCAAAAAAAAAAAAAAAAAACATATGTAACTAAAATTAAAAAGTCTTCTTACAGACACTCTAAACCGCCAAAAAAAGTGACTAACAACGAAAAGAGAAACAGCAACACAGCGCAAAAGAAGGTTGGAAAAGGCTCGTGTGAAATATACAGCTAAGAAGCTTAATAATAATGAAGATGTTCAACCCAAGTGACAGAACGGGAACGTTTTTGACCACGTCGTTTAAAAGAAACCGCCTGCAGAACGTAAAGTTTGCTTAGCAGCAAACAGGTTGAAAAATTCACAATCTCGCTCAATCGAGATTTCTGAAGAACGCAAAGCTCGCCAAGAATCAGATCGTCAAAGTAATTCTCAACGTGAAGCAAATGAATCCGATCAAAAACATAAAGCTCGCTTTGTGATTGAGCAAGCTATACGTCGAGCTACTAATCCTTTCAAACGACGGACCATTGAAAATAACCCCTGTTTTGCCTTATCTTTGATGAATTGAGTTTCAGTTTAAGTAAGTTTGTTTCTATTCTTGGTAGTGTGAACTTGAAATATCTTTAAGTTGTCGTTAACCCCACTAAGTACTTTACAGCAATCTCTACTTGTTTCTTGTGTTCTTTTTTTCAAAATCAATTGAAAAGTCAAGCTTGCTACACTTTTTTGCTGTTATTATTATTACATGATTTTCTTTAACTTCACTCGTTGTACGTAACTTTATAATTTCGCTTTTTAATTCAGTTTGGAGTGAGGGAAACATGTTTACATGCATGTATATACTGAACAAAATTGTTTGTCTATATGACCGGATTTTTTCAAATCTTGCAACTTTGATTAAACCAACTTCCAGATGTCCTAGGGTGCTATTTTTTTAAACACTCGTCTTAAATGACAATAGAAGGTTTCATCATGACTTTTGGAACCGGACATCCAGGTCGATGATGACGGACCGGTATATTCGGGTGGTTACATGCTTTGCTTTAACTTCACTCGTTGTACGTATTTTTTTAATTTCACTTTTTCCTTCAGTTTGGAATGCTGGAAACATGTTTGCATGCATATACTGAGAAAAAAAATGTTAGCCTGTTTTTTTTTTGTTTTTTTTTTGTCTTTATAACCGGGTTTTTTTCAAATCTTGCAACTTTGAATAAACCAACTTCCAGATGTCCTAGTGTGCTATTTTTTTAAACTCTCGTCTTTGATGACAATACAAGGTTCCATCATGATTTTGGACCTGGACATCCAGGTCGATGATGACGGACCGGTGGTCAAAAAATTTATATATATATATATATATATATATATATATAACTAAATTAACTATTTTGTAACAATAAGCAGCACGAAAATTTTTTTTCTTTAAATTCATTTTATTTTTTTTAATACAGTTTTTAATTTATGAAACCATATTTATTTTTAAAAATAAAAATAATTTTGAATTTTTATCAAATCTTACAATTTTGATTAAACCAACTTCCAGATGTCCCAGGGTGCTATTAATTTTTAAACTTGATGCATGATGCAACCTTGTATGGACTTGGACATCTAGGTCGATGATGACGGACCGGTACATTCGGGGGCTAAAAAAAAATATATAAAAAAAAACGAAATATATAACTAAAATTTAAAAACATTTCTTACAGACACTCTAAACCACCAAAAAGAAGTGACTAACAATGAAAAAAGAAACAGCAACGCAGCGCAAAAGAAGGTTGGAAAAGGCTCGTGACAAATATGCAGCTAAGAAGCTTAACGAAGATGTTCAATCCAAACGAAGAAAATTAGTGACAGAAAGGGAACGTTCTTCACAACGTCGTTTAAACGAAACCCCTTCAGAACGTAAAGTTCGCTTAGCAGCAAATAGGTTGAAAAATTCACAATCTCGCTCAATCGAGATTTCTGAAGAACGTAAAGCTCGCCAAGAAAGAGATCGGCAAAGAAATTCTGAACGTCGAGCAAATGAATCCAAACAGAAACGTAAAGCTCGCTCTGCGATTGAGCAGCAGCGGAGTTCTAAACGTCGAGCTGAAGAATCTGAAGAACAACATGAAACTCGCTTAGCGATTGAGCAGCAGCGGAGTTCTAAACGTCGAGCTGAAGAATCTGAAGAGCAACATAACACTCGCTTAGCGATTGAACAGCAGCGGAGTTCTAAATGTCGAGCTGAAGAATCTAAAGAACAACACGAAGCTCGCTTGGCGATTCAACAGCAACGGAGTTCTAAATGTCGAGCTGAAGAATCTAAAGAACAACACGAAGCTCGCTTGGCGATTCAACGGCAACGGAGTTCTAAACGTCGAGCTGAAGAATCTGAAGAACAACATGAAGCTCGCTTAGCGATTGAACAGCAGCGGAGTTCTGAACGTCGAGCTGAAGAATCTAAAGAACAACACGAAGCTCGCTTGGCGATTCAACAGCAACGGAGTTCCAAATGTCGATCAGAAGAATCTAAAGAACAACACGAAGCTCGCTTGGCGATTCAACAGCAACGGAGTTCTAAACGTCGAGCTGAAGAATCTGAAGAACAACATGAAGCTCGCTTAGCGATTGAACAGCAGCGGAGTTCTGAACGTCGAGCTGAAGAATCTAAAGAACAACACGAAGCTCGCTTGGCAATTCAACAGAGGCGAAGTTCTCAGCGTCAAATGATCAAAGTTCTAGAAAATGATGCTCGTTTAGCATATATCCGTCAGCATGTTTCTCAACTTCGTATTGTAGAACGAGAAAGTGAAACGCTTAAAGAACGTACACTTCGCTTGGCGAATGAACGCTTTCGAATTTGCCAACATCGTTACAACGAAAGTCTTGAAGAACATACAATACGTTTAACCAAACAACAACAATACCGTCAACATATTAATGCTGATATTACTACTTTTGAAAAAGAGATAAACTCATTTTGTGACAATGTATGTCAAATTTGTTCTAAAAGGTGCTATCCAAACCAGGTTCTAAAGTTTAAATTACCATCTCCAAAACCTGAATTTCTTCCCGATGAATTGATCGAAAAAGACCAGTTAGTGCTGTGTCATCGTTGCAAGAACCATATTATAAGTCGTAAAACGACCTCACCACCAAAGGCTTACTGGAATAATCTTTATCCCGGAGAAGTGCCGAATGTTTTGCAAGAGCTCACGCAATCTGAGCAACGACTACTGTCTCGTATAATACCATTCATCAAGATCATTAAATTCAGCGGTTTATACGGCCAGTATGGTTTCAAAGGTCAAGCTATTCTTTTTGCACAAGACATCTTTGAAATTAGTGAGAAATTGCCACGTATGCTTCCCAGATCTCCAGATGATGCAGGAATCATCGTAATAACCGAGAGGCTTGAAAACTTAGACATCACACGGGAGTTTTCAATTTCTCGCGATCGAGTTTACGCTGCTCTGCAATGGCTTATCCGAAATAACCCATTATACTGTGACGTTGAAATTGATTATAACGTCGAACTTGATAATAGCGCGTTAGTTAGAGTGGCAGATGAAGTCATAGAAGCTGTCCACGTCGAGAATGAACAACCTACAGCATATGTTCAGTTGAACGATAATTCTTCAATTTTAAGAGCATCATGGAATCAAGCTAATGAAATAATATTCAAAAATTTTCCAGGAATTCAGTGCTGTGCTATGGTTTTGGCCAACATCACAAAGGCCCCTATAATCTCCCCTCATTTGTGGACAAAAAATATTTTAGATATGAACATGATTGAAGGCGACAACTTGCACAAAACAGTTCGCATTCTTACTGAACAAGGACACGAAGAAGCATTCGAAATAGTAAATGGTTTTTTATTGGTTAAAAATTTTAATGTCATCAAACACGGTGTAACCATTTTTGGCAGAAATTTTACATTGGAATACAACGATGAGCCACGTTTGTATGGAGTTCTCAATGATGCAGCGAACGAAGGGAATATTGGTTATACTTTACATGAAGCACTGTCAGAACTATTCCAAAATTATACAGCGGGTATTTTAATTTCATCGGGAAAGTCGTATGGTGTCATGTACTACAACAATATGTACACTTTACAGATTCGCATTCATGTGGACCAAAAGGTGCAAGTGCCAGAGATGAATCAGGAAGAGCATGTGTGATTCAGTCACGTACACTACAAGAACTTGTACGTATTTGCAAAAGAGCGACTGGATCTCGTAACGTGCAATTTACAATTGACTATATCAAAGTAATTTTTGATGAATCAGTAGAAAATCAAAATATTTTGGCTGAAGAAGCAAATCATCCACAATTGCACAACTCCATTCAACCTCAAACTCAAGTACCTTCCTGTCCACTGGTGCTTCAAACATCTGTAATGGCACCGATAGACTGTGCTCAACCAGATGTTGAAGATGAACTCGAGTTGAACGAAAATATCAATGAAATCAGAAGAAAGACTCGTGATAACATTGTTAATATCGGACATGAAATGAAAGCTGAAGAGTTAGCTTGGTTTTTCTTGTTTCCGTACGGCATAAATGGCTTTAAAACATCAAGAGCAGTCAGTATCACTGCATTAGATTACTTTCAAAGCCGAATTCTAGGCAATGATTTACGATTTCAAAGCAATGATTATCTCTTTTATGCTTTATCGATGTTCGAATATGAACGAGTTAAATCTACCATATCTGCTTGTACTAAAAAAATTCATGGACAAGATGGCATGATCGAAGACGTTCATTTGTATTTAAGAAATTTGAGAGGTTCTGCAGCCTATTGGAGAGGGGCTTTAAATGAACTCGTAGCCCAGATTAAATGTCTGGGGCCACCAACTTACTTTGTCACCTTCAGCTGTAATGATTTGCATTGGACTGACATGAAAAAGGCGTTGTTGATTGTCGACGATCGCTCCGACGAAGATCCAAATGACTTGGACATTATATCGACACAGCGCCTTATAGAACAATATCCAGTGATTGTTAGTCGTCATTTTATGGTCAGAGTAAATGCTCTCATGAAGTTAATCCTCCGCAACAATAAAATCCTGGGTGGCAAAGTAAATGACTTCTGGTGGCGCGTTGAGTTCCAAAATCGTGGCAGTCCCCATCTGCACATGATTATTTGGATTGAAAATCATCCTTCGTTCGAAACACCTGAAGGAATCCTAAAACTTGACGAAGTTCTGACCTGTGAATTACCCCCCGTTGACGATGAACTTTATGAGATCGTCAAAAAGTGCCAAATACATCATCATACGCATACGTGTGAGAAAAATAACTCTGATACCTGCCGATTCAACTTTCCCAGAAAAGTTTGCACTGAAACACGCATCATCGCTCATACATCAGATGAGTTCATTCGTAACGGTGGAAGAATTTGCCTCTTGAAACGCCGACCCAAAGAGAGTTATGTGAATAACTATAATAAGTCACTTCTTTTGATATGGAAGGGCAACATGGATATTCAACCATGTGGCTCCAATGAATCTATAGCATATTACGTCGCTAAGTACATATCCAAGTCCGAACCCACACAGTTAAATTCCAGCATTGCACAGGCAATTCAACAAATCCGCCGAGATGAGACAAATATTTCTCGCAAACTTTTCAAAATATGTATGCGTCTAATGAGTGAGCGACAAGTTTCGGCATGCGAGTGTGTTTTTAGACTCTGCCATTTAAATTTACGAGACAATTCAAGACAATGTGTTTTCCTCAACACCAGAAAACCCGAGCAAAGATACAGAGTATTAAAATTCAACGAAGCGGGAGATAACACCGGACTGTGCGCAAACATCTTTGATAGATACGAAAAAAGACCTCTGGAGCATCAAAATTTCAACTTTGCGAACATGACCTTGATGGAATTCGCCATGAAATTTAAACCATATTACGCGAAACCACAAAGCAAAGAATTTGTTGAGGAGAGTATTGACATTGACGTTTATAATGATAATGTTCCCCATAAGAGAAAAAAAAAAGAATTGATTACTTTGATGGACAATTGTAAAATAGAAATAAGAAATGTAACTGCTGTTGTAAGAGTTCCATACTTCGTTGCCTCCACTGATCCGGAGAATTTTTACTATAGTCTTCTTCTGCAATACATGCCCTACCGCTCGGAGCAAGAACTACTTGAAGGATTTAATTCTTCAAAAGAAGCCTTTCTTGCTCGAGAAGAGGCTTTAAAAAGAAACAGCGAGCAAATGGAAGAATATCGAGAACGAGATAGACAACTGGAGAATGCCTTTAACCAAGCTCACGCATTCGAAATACTCGATGCAGAACCGCTTGAATTGCAGGAAGACGTTGACGAAGAAGTTTTGGAACAACAAATAATGGACGACATTCAATTTCAAAATGCAGTCCAAGCAATGAACTTGCGTCAAAAAGACATATTCAAGTACATTACATCAAGTATTCAAGACCAATTGGGTGGCAGCCAACACCGAGAAAGACTTTTCATCACTGGCCAAGCTGGCACTGGAAAAACATTTCTTTTCAATCTACTGAAAAATCAAGTCAACCGATGTTACGCCAAGCCAGTAGTCAAAGTATGTGCTTTAACAGGTGTAGCTGCACGATTGGTTGGAGGATCCACATTACACAACTCGTTGAAATTACCAGTTCAAAAAGATGGTCGTATTGTGGAAATGCCTTTACTAACTGGAATATTTCTCCAAACTATGCGTCGACTTAGGACAGACATTGAATTCTTCTTCATTGATGAAATATCCATGATACCGTACGAGATGCTATGCATGATTGACTCGCGTTTGAGGCAATTAAAGAACACTGACAATTTTTTTGGAGGCCTTAACATTCTAGTATTTGGTGATCTAATGCAGCTTCCACCTGTGAGAGGAAGACAAATATTCCAACAGCCCGAGCACATGATTCCTGCTACTGACTTATGGAAACTTTTTTCTTTGGTAGAATTGGTGGACAATATGAGACAGCAAGGAGACATGTTGTTCGTTGACCTCTTAAATGCTCTTAGAATTGGTGAACTCTCGGCACAGCATATGGCTGTTTTACTTGAGAGAGAAAGTTCTGATATGGATGGAGAGTTTTCCATTGAAAGAGCCTTAAGAATCTACCCAACTAACAAGCAGGTAGATGAACATAACAATCGAGTTCTCCAGTATTTCAGGAGCAAAAATACTAGTATCTACAAAATTCGTGCCCAAGATCAACTAATCGATGCAACAAAAAAACTCAACGAAAATACAAGTATCGATAGCATCATTTCAAAAGACATTAACAAGACCGGAGGTTTACCGCGAGAATTAGAAATTTTCGTAGGAGCTAAGGTTATGTTAAGAGCCAATATTGACGTCACCAAAGGTCTTGTTAATGGAGCTATAGGATTTGTAAAAGAGATTGTTTGGCCATATTTTCGCAGAGCTCAAGTGTATGCCGAGGACATACCATCTGTTCTCATCAATTTCGGTAAAGACGGCATACACAAAATCGAGCCGAAATCCATTCAATTTCCAGCTTTATACAGTTATGGAACTGCCGAAAGGCGAATGTTGCCGTTGATTTTGTCGTGGGCTTCAACTGTACATAAAATGCAGGGAAGTACTGTGGACTATGCAGTTGTCTATCTTGGAAATAAACTATTTGCTGAAGGACAAGCGTACGTAAGCTTGAGCAGAGTAAGATCTCTTGCTGGACTCCGGATAGAAGAGCTCGACTGCACAAAATTAACTGGCAAGAAGCCTTGCAATAATGATGCTCTTGTGGAAATGGAGAGAATGCGGAGGTACAGTGAAAATGATGAAAGAATACGAAATAGTACTGTCAAAAATGCTTGAATTTTCAATGTGGACTAGACCTACTGGGCAAACCACAATTAAAAAAAAAAAAAAAAAAAAAGTTTCTGACTATTTACCTCTCAAGTGGTGTGGAAAAAGTAGCATTTTGCATGTGTCTAGTGATGTGATATACTAGAAATATTGGTATTTTGTAATTAAAACTAAAAAGTAGAAAATAAAAATAATAAAAAAAATTTTAAAAACATGCTTTTCTTTTTTTCATTCAAAAAAATGAACTAAAAAGTGGAAAATAATTTTCTTTTATCACAAAAAATTTATCCTATATAACACATAAGTTAACATCAGACCTATTGTATTACGATACATTGAAATTATCATTTAAATTTCTGACTAAAAAGAAAAGCGTGGGCGCCGTATAACCCGTTTTATGCTAATGAAAATTAAAAATTTAACATCACACACATGGAAAAGCAATTATTACCAGATGAATTAAATTTAAAGAAATAAATTGGTATGCATTAATTTATTATATTAGACTTAAGAAAATTATAATAGAATTATAAAAAAATCACATTAAAAATTAAAACATAAACATTGAATTGAAGATTAAATCATTAAGATGGATCAAGATTCATATAAAACTACAATAAAAATATTAAGAGTGTTATAAATACACACACCAGCATTATAATAAATTACTAAATTAATTTTTATTATATTACGGCTCTGAAGTATCATAAGTGTAAATTTTTTACTAATTTTTAATGTCTGATTTTAAAAAAATGTTTCCACTTGTAAAGAGAACCTTATTGCAAGGTACAGTGGTTATTGACACGTAAGTTTAGTAATATGAACAATAAATAGTAGTCGATTGAAAATTGAATTTTAATGTTCGCATATACTTATTAATTATCCTTATAAGATAATCAAAAATATTTTCGATAACTTTATGATAAGGCGCCCACGCTTTTCTTTTGAATCAGAAATTTAAATGATAATTTCAATGTATCGTAATACAATAGGTCTGATGTTAACTTATGTGTTATATAGGATAAATTTTTTGTGATAAAAGAAAATTATTTTCCACTTTTTAGTTCATTTTTTTGAATGAAAAAAAGAAAAGCATGTTTTTAAAAAAAATTTTATTATTTTTATTATAGCTACTAGTGAAGTTTGAGCAATGTTTTATGCGTGCCCTATCCACTGCACTAAAACAGGTTTGACTTTAGGGTAGACCGGGGCACGTTTAAGAGGATTTTTTCAATGAATTTTCTAAATTTTATGTTTTAACTTAAGAAAATTTAGACATTGTGGTTTTATAAAGCAGTTAGTGGAGTCAAAATTGGTATATTCAGTTGTTGCTCAGCTTGTGTTTTTAACCGTTAAAAAAATTATTTTTGAGTCCAAGTCGGTTAAACTTGCCCCGGACACCGGGGCAGGTTTACGCATATTTATTTTGACCTAACGTGGTTCTGTTAGTGTTTAAAACATAATGTTTTACCATCGTAAAAATAAAGCAAATTTATTACAGACTGAATTATGTAAAAAGTAAAAGCTGAACGGGCATGAAGACAGAACTACATGATTGTACACTACTAATGACAGAACTACATGACATTGATTTTAGCTACAAATTCGTATAAGATACGAATTTGTAGCTAAATTAAAAATTAAATGGTGATTTTCAAACTAAACAGCCTGAAAATACTAAAAAGTTTGAAGACAGTTCATTGCAAAAAAAGCGTCAAGGCATGTTTTGAAGTAAGACACAGTAAGAACGTGTGTAAAGGTGCTCCAACGTCAACACATAAACTTGCGCCGTCGCCAAGTTTGGGTTTATTTTTAACGTGCAAAAAAAGTTAATAACATTTCAGTTCATACAAATACAATTCTCAAAAAAGGATAAAATTCTGCTAATTTTTATATATTTGTTTTCTATTAACTAAGTATTATTTAATCACAGTAAGCTTCAAAACATTAAACTCAAAATTTACTCGACTTGGTAAAAAACAGATTTTTCTTTCTGCATGCTGGACCGAAGCTCGACTGATGCCCAAAAACTTGTGAGGATATGTGCTAGGGAGCAGCATCAATATGTCATGACTGTTGGGGCTCTCCAGTTATAATTCGTTTTGAAAAAAGGGCACTGCGTAAACGCGCCCTGGTCTACCCTATACATAAAAAAAATGTTTAAAAAAAAAGGTTTTCCAATAGCATTACGTTTTATTCTCGATCTATTAGCCAGCAAAGGAGTCACCTGATCGATTGCTTGCTTGAAATATCTTATGAAAACTTTCACCACAACCATATATATATATATATTATCTTTATACTGTATGTGATGCTAACATGACTCACATTACCAATTACTTACTCAAGAGGTAAATGTTTCGAAAACACCCCCAATCGCACCCTCATACACATTAAACCTCAATAAAGCGCACGAAATATTTCCATTTACTCACTAAATTATTCAGTTTAAAGCAATCAGAATTATCAGGCATGCATCGCAAGGAAGTAATATCGCTCCCTTCAAAATCAATGCCTCCCTGAGGCAATGCCTTCATTGCCAATTCTCTAATAGAAACAGGTGTCAGTTACACTTTCGGTTAAGCATCCTCGGCAGCGTTCTCTCCATCTATAGAACGTTTCCTCATTAAATTCCTTTTCAAATATCCGAATATGATCTATTCAATAGAGTGTCCAGGATAAATTCCTGGCGATGTTTAATACGGAATGTCGTGTTTGAATGGCACAAACAGGAATTTTTTTAATGAATGTCAGCAATTGAAATTGTTATTTAAACAGGTGTTTAAGTTGGTTTCTGACAAACTACACCTTTCACTAACAAAATGGTTTTTTGTAAAGTACTACTTGCTGACTATGGATAATTAGACAAAACTTTGATTGTTTTTTTTAAAGTTTTCTTCTAATGTATGGAATACAACTTATTTAAATACGAGTTGGGTAGGTCGAGTAAAAAATATAAACCAAAATTTCCCTGAATGACTGTGGACTCAACGCTTTTTTTTAACTAATAGTAGGGGAATGTGGGGTAAAATGAAATGGCTAATATGACTGAACTTTTTCAAAATGAACAAATTGGAATTTATTTTTGAAAAGTACAGTACAAAAAGAAAGAACATTGTATCAAAAATAAAACCTTCATTGAAGCGTTATTTTTTATTTTTGGTAGTGATTTTGAATCTTCAAAAAATAGTGGACAATTTTGACTTTTTTTTCATGGGGCAAAGTGAAAAATGAAATTTTTTTTAATGAAATATTCAAAAAGGATTTTTGATCAAATGAATCAATAAATAAAAGGTTGAATGAATAAATAAAAAGAAAATGAAACAATAAACAAATAATTAAATTAATTAATTAATGTATGAAAAAATAAATGAGTGAGTAAAAGAGTGGACGAAAGAGAAAATAAGAGAATGAATGAATAAATAAGTGAACTATTAAAGGAAGGAATATAAATGAATCAATTAATACCGCTTTGAGGACTCTTCTTGTGCTACAACATAAGGCTTCATGCTATAAAATGGAGTGAAGGGGAGAAAAATACCGCATTCCAACTGAATAGTAATACTTCGTAGACGGATGAAGTATAATTTTGAGCTAATCAGCACTTAACGGACTGGTCACGCAAATTCGCATTTTTTCCCTCTGACTTCCTAAGACGGGCAGCGTAGATTTATTTTTCGCTTAAATTTTTGATATGCTGCAATAGCTTTTCATGTTATACAGACTGTACAGTTTTTAATAAAAGCCACATAGATACAGCAGAATATTTAATTAAAGTAAAACACTTCAAAACCATACATGTTTATTTCATTCTAATAAAAAAAACCCTCCAAAATCGAATAAAGCCGTTCGTGAAAATTCAAAACCAGTGATAACCTTTTCATGACGAGTGGTACCCGCACGGCTTTGCCAGTAGTAGAGTATTAAAACCACATTTGGTTCGCCTGTATATTTACAAATGACGGATGGTGAATTTCTCGCCAATTTGCTATGTTAATTTGCTCACCCTTGCTATGGTTATTTGCTCGTACATGTTATGATAATTTTCTCGGTAATTTTTTCTTAAAAATTGGAATAGAAAAAGGAACAAAATCTAATTTTCGAAAAATCACATCGAGGTGCTCACCCCTATGCTACTAACTAATTTTTGTGCCAAATTTCCTGAAAACCGACCGAACATCCAGACATACAGACTTTCAGCTTTATTTTCAGTAAGGTACCTCCCTATAGCCAGGACTAAGGCATAAATACGTGAAATACACCGCCAGCTCAGTCAACTCCAGCCGAGGACTGCAGTTTCGTGCTTATTAGCACTCATCAGCCCAGCATAGGAGTGACTGCGCTGGAGGTGGAAAACCTCTTAAGGAAGCCAAAAGTGCCAAACAAACTTGTAGCTAAAACAGAATTAGCACTGACTAGACGAGTAACCGAAGCAATGGTTCGATTCAACTCGAATATTGAAAGCAAGGCAGGTATATTCAGTAAGGTACCGCCCTATACCGTCCTCGTCTGGTCAGTGCTAATTCTGTATTAGCTACCAGTTTGTTTGGCACTCTTGGCTTCCTTAAGAGGTTTTCCACCTCCAGCTCAGTCACTCCTACGCCGGGCTGATGAGTGTTAATAAGCACGAAACTGCAGTCCTCAGCTGGAATTGACTGAGCTGGCGGTGTATTTCATGTATTTCAGCTTTATTATTAGTAAAAAATTTCAACAGAAGTGATGCTTAATGAAAGACGAAATACGGACGTCAGCTGTTAAGAGATGAAATTTGTGACAAGACTTTCTCCTTGTCGAACACTAACGAGTTGCACATGCGCCGCTCCTTAGTCTCATTAAAGAACAGTGAGTTATCAGAATTGCATTCCAAAGAAGTATAAAAGTAATTGCTTCATTAATAGAATAACAATGTATATTTTCAACCATTAGAAATCCACAATCTTCACCACTTAGCTCCACAAAAAAAAAAAAAAATAAATAAATAAAAAGAAAGATCCCGCTAACTAGAACGTCAGCTGTTAAGTGACTAGAGTGGGGACATGATTTCTCCCTGTCGAACGCTAACGAGCTACAAAGCAGAGCACATGTCCCTCGCGGCCCGCAGGACAGGTCCATTCCGCGGCCGGCTATCGATCCCATCCGTTGCCATAGCGACGGCGGGATCGGAGACCCTCAGGACAACGACTTCCGCCATTAATGCTCACACGGAAGAAGAGGCCGTAAGAGGCAAACAGACGATGGTATTAAAAGGAAAGCGATGAATGGAGGACACTGTAACGTAAGGTGATCGCGTCCGATAATAGCTCGCAAAGCAAACGGAGCGTTTTCGTTTTACTTTAGATAACTTTTTAGCTTTCTTAAGAAACACGTCTCTCTCGCTGTAGCTCCCTCTCTCTCTTTCAGTTAGACAGAAAGTGATAAAATAGTAATTTTACAGTAAGAATTTTGCGTGTAGACACATAAATATGTGTGTGTAAATTACTTTTTTTAAATCAATGATAAATTGCTGATAGGATTTTCTCATGGCATTGAAGAAAATATCCTAGTAATATCTTTGTCATGATACTAGACAATTTGCTTGTATCGTCCTCATTATGATACTAAAAATTACGTCCTTGTAACATCCTCGTTTTTATAATACTGAAGAAAACATTCTGTAACATCCTCGTTTATAATACTGAAGAAAACATTCTGTAAAATCCTCGTTATAATACTGAAGAAAACATTCTGTAACATTCTCGTTATGATACTGAAGAAAACATTCTTGTGACAGCCTTGTTATGGTACTGAAGAAAATATCCTTGTGATATCCTTGTTATAATACTGAAGAAAATAGCCTTGTGATATCCTCATTATAATACTGAAGATAATATATTTTTATCAACCTCATTTTGACATTAAAGATTACATCCTTGAAACATCTTCGTTTATAATACTGAAGAAAACATTCTGTAACATCCTCGTAATGATACTGAAAAATACATTCTCGTGACAACCTTGTTATGGTACTGAAAAAAATACCTTTGTGATATCCTTGTTATAATACTGAAGAAAATAGCCTTGTGATATCCTCATTATGATACTGAAGATAATATATTTTTATCAACCTCATTTTGACACTAAAGATTACGTCCTTGAAACATCCTCACTATGATACTGAAGATCATATCCTCGTTATGATACTAAAGATAACATCCTTGTAATATCCTCGTTATAAAACTGTGGATAACATTGTAAACGGAACAGATTCCCCTCTTTTTATAACTAGCTTAATAACGATATTTATGGAATAATTCTGAGAGTATACGATTAGTCTTCTAATAAAGGGATATTCATAACAGATGAGGGACATGCGGTTAATTGTTTTTGTTGAAAACCGTTTGACTTTCTTGGTTGAAGATTTTTCATTAGTTTTTTAAAATTTTCTATTTCGGCAAGGCGAGGCATATTATTTTAGAACTAGTGGTACCCGCACGGCTTTGCCCGTAATAGAAAAATTAAAAGGTCTTCAGGTTCGCCTGTATATTTACAAATAATGTATGGTGAATTTTCTCGCCATTTGGCTTGTACCCATGTTACGGTTCCACGTTGTGATAATTTCGTAATTTACTCGTCCATCTTATGAGAATTTTGTTCTGAAAATTGGAATAGAAAAAGAACCACATCGAATTTTCGAAAAATCGCTTGGAGGTGCACACCCCCATACTACAAACTAACTTTGTGCCAAATTTCATGAAAATCGGCCGAACGGTCTAGGAGCTATGCGCGTCACACACATCCAGACATCCTCCGGACAGAGAGACTTTCAGCTTTATTATTAGTAAAGATGCAAAAAAATTCTCAAGTGTTAACGTCTCTTACTTGAATTTAAACTGCACGGTTATTTCTTCCACTCTTTCCTATTATAAAGAAATGTTATTAACTTTGCTGTTTAACATCACAATGACTACTTAGACCAACAAAATGTCATTCTTTTTCAATATTTACCATCACATCACTTCATTTAACGGCAAACTCCCTTTTTGAAGCATAAACACCTAATATTAGAAGTCTTCCACCAGTTGCTAATAAATAGTCACAATTCTTCACTCTAGAGCGGAAATCCTTTAAACCTCGTACAGAAAGTGGTAGAGTAAAGTAACTACTTATGCGACAGCTTCGGCCACACAATTTAATTATCCCCATGAAGGGAAGTGAAAGCGCGCATTTTCCCGATCCGTAAGTGATTTTTGCTTGATGGAATGTAAACAAAGTACAAAGTGAAAGTAGCAGCACGAAGTGAAATTGACTTAGGCTCAAATCCGAGTGAGCCCCTTCGTGTGGAAAATTCGTATAAATATTGTTCGGGCTGAACTTCGTATCAGATATGCTCGGGCTGTGAAATAGCGTTTAAAAATTAAAATATTGTAATTTCACTAAACATAACTTTAAAGGCGTATTACTGTTCGCCTCTGAGAAGTTGAGCTATGGCCTTGAGCAAGTCCATTTCTCTCAAGGGAGAGCAATCAGTAAGAAGAGAAATTGTTAGGCGAAGAGTTGGGCTACACTGTTAAAAAATTTCCGGAAAATTTACGGTAATTGTTACTGGCCTCCATGTTGCCAGTAACTATTACCGTAAAAATCAAATGTTACTGTAAAAAATTTTACGGTTTCCTCGGTAGGCCATAGCAACCAATTGGAGATGGGATCGCTTATTTCTCCGGTATAAATTACCGTAAAAATCAGCGATGCTGTAAGTCCGTCATTTTACAGTAACAATTACCAGAAAATCTTCCTGAATTTTTAACAGTGTACTATTACAACAAAAATCCTATTCCGCTTGATACTTCGTACCTGAATTATATTGTTCGCCAAATAAGCAATAACACTGAAAACTGAGTCCGCAAGTTCTTAAGACGTTTTTTCTCACCCCTATTTCAACAAATGGAATCGTTTAATCGGCCGGGCAGTGGAGCTCAACTTGCCAGAGGTGGACAGTACAATGTATCTTATTTGTGCTTTTCTAAAAATTCTTCTGATTGAAGATTGTCATTGTTGACATACATTCCGCAAAAGGACCTTCTTATAGAAAAGGCCGAGTAATATTTTTGTACACGTGTGTAGTACGGCTTATACAGTGCGATCTAAAAATAAACAAGTTTTCAGTGAAAGAATAAAATAAGCGTGGTAATCTGTTTTTTCACTAATATTTATTCAAAATAGGATGGATTTAACTCAATGCAACGTTTTTAACCGTCAACTAATTTATTCAAAGTTTTAAGTTTCATTTTGAGAATGTTCTTTAGCACCTATGTCCCTGCTGCTTGAATGGCTGGAATATCATCGTAAAAAGCTCCTTTAATGGCATTTTTCAGTTTCGGGGGACCGAAAATAGGCACATGGTGACAGATCAGGCAAATACAGAGGGTTATCGAAAACACAAATCTAGTTTCTGTAATTATCAAATTTTAACAAATTAAATTTAGTTAAAATCTGAAATTGGTTATTGTTGCTCGTAGATACAGATCTAATAAATTCATTGCTAAAGCAATATCTAAAAAGTATTTTATTCTAACGTTAACGATTTTAACTAAAATACGCCTTATTTCAGAATTAAATCAAAATGCCTCTCTTTCTTTTAAAAAATATAAAGAGAGAATTTGACTGAAATTCGCATTACAGTTAGAATTAAATTAAAGTCTCCCGTCCCCCTTCCGTAGGAAAAAGCAATTCGTCAAAATACACAATACAATTAAAGAAAAATGAACATTTTGCATCCCCCAGTAAAGAAAACATGAATCAAGTATGCGTTACACAATTAAAAAGAGTGTGAAAATGCTACTTCCCGCATTAAAGAATTTGATTCGAATATATTCTACAATTAGAACGAAATAAAAACCCGCTCCTCTTACGAAAAGAAAATTAATTAATTAGAATACATAATAACTAGCACAAATTATAAATCCTTTTTCATTTTATATCCTTCTCCCCATCGAAAACAAATATAATCGATAAACATACTTGTTACAGTTAAAATAAATAAAATCCTCCTCCCTTGCCCACGCAAAAAAAAAAAACTACAATGAATATCGCAATGCGAACTTAACGACAACGCCTCCCCCCCCCCCTTTTCAAGGAAAAGAGTTTGATAAAAAATACGCTCTACAGATAGAACAGAGAGATAAAAGAACCTTGGTTATTTATTTTATTGGCTAGCAATCATTTCACTTTATAATAACTCGAGAATAAGAAGAAAATGGAATAAGGAAAAAAGTATCCAAACAACATTTAATCAAGTTGAATGCCCACAAACTATTTCAAAGATACCTTAAATATGTTTGCACTTTTAAGACTTATTTTTGAGTTTTAATAAAATATTAATAAATTTGCATTAAATGAAAATGGCAAACGTTTATAAGATTTTGCTCTATCTTTGCATGTTCATCAGGTTGCTTAATATGCGTAACAAAGACAACTACGCCAAAGATAAAATATTTCCTCTAGATTCATATTGTAGAATTTTAAAAACAGGAAAGAATCTTTGACAAGCGACAAGCGGAATGAGTGATAAAAAATTCACAAAACTTTAGTTTCTGTAAAGTGAGCGAGATGAAACACAGCCACGTGCTTTGGTGAGCATCCGCTATTTGTGAATGCTCTTTCGTAGGCTTACTGTCTAACCACGGATTGTATGGAAAGGCTAATATCCGGTTTACAGACGGAAATGGACGCGTCTGTAAACCGGACATAAGCGACCTTTTAAGGATAGTAGTTTTTCTGACAGAAGTGCGCTTTTGTCTCTTAATTATTTCTACTCAGTTTTATAAAAATTGCAATTTATTCACAGAAATAATTTTTAAATCAAACTATATTCGATCGATATTCTCACTCGAAAACTAATAGATTTATTTTGATTGCAACATAATTTGAAGTTTACGATTTTGCTTTTAAATTTCCGAAGGAAATGAAAGCATTTTATTTTCTTTTTGTTGTTTCCATGGAAACTCATTGTGCTTCCACTCATTTTCACCTCAATAAAGACAATAAATAAATAAGACCTGGTGAAATTATGAAACGCGTGCATCAAAATCCCATCGCCATTTTTCCATTTTCCCTATTGGATTCATTTAGATGGAATCGCCTTCACTTGGCTGATTGCCAAATTACATACAATCCGCGGTCAAACAGTACGTCCGTCCGTTAAACGCGGAAGACATGACGTGCGGATGATATGGGAACTGTGTTTCAGGTATCGTTCTAGCAAGTAATTAGTGGCGAGGAGTAAAGAAAACATGCAGGATATCGATGATTATCTCCTTTCTATGAAGGTATACCGCACTAACCTTAAAAAGAGAGACGGTTGGGGTTGTTTCCTTCAGTCGAAAGTACTACTTATAGTCACTGAAGCTGATAGAAATAGCGAAAAAATAAATAAATAAATAACATGGACCCAGAAAATAATTTCATTTTCCCAACAGTTAATTTTTAATTATTTTTTTTATTTCCGATTTTTTAAACAAGGCACAAATGATGTATTTTGGCGCATTCAACTGGCGCGCTGAATGTTTACGCTTGCTGTCTACCGCATTTCTAGGTTATGATAATTCAGAAGCGAATTAAATATTGCGCTCTACGCCTGCTATCAACCATACGTTGCCACTTCATATGAGTAAAGAAAAGAATAATACATTGTGCTCTTCGTTAATAGCAACAGTGAATGGCAGTTCGTCATTTGTGATGTCATTCGCAGAAGCGTAAAAAATAAAATTGAGTCTGCGCACCGCTTTAAATATTTTTTAAATAGTAAACTTTGTCAAATTATTTTTTAATATTCAAATCTCATGTTTTTAAGCGTGCTCTTCAGAAAAAAAAATACTTTTAAAATTTCGGAAACGACTCCCATTCAGAACCTTACACGTTTAAATTCAAGAAAATGCTGGTGAGACCTTCAAAACCCTTGATTTCAAAAAAAAGAAGCCGTCGGCAAAAATGTTTCCTCTGAAACAGCGGTATGGAAAACGAATCCCCATCACCGCCTTAAAATACCGAGATCTGGTTTCCTTGTTCTCTTTGAAGCCCCCAGTACTCGGATATCGATTCACACAATTTTATTTGGATCTGCCTCAAGGTGGAAATGTTGTAACTATAATAATCCTGAACATGGGAATTCGTTTTTTTTTCCCTACGATTGTTTTACTTTTGTTCTCTTTTTAGACTAGTTTCCCTTTAAAGTTTTTTTTATGAAATGTATTTTTTTATCAGTTTTTTATTTTTAACGATTAAAGATTGTTTTACAGAAAAACAAAATATATTAGCTGCATTGATTAAAAGGTGCTACAACTTTATTTGTTCGTTCATTTATTTATTTTTTACGCATATATTTCTTTAGAAGAGTGAGGCACATTTTATTTCTTGAAATCAGGATAAAATGTTTCATGTAATTTGCACTTCTATGTAGTTAAGGAAATATTTTCCAGAAGTTAGAAATTCCATGTTGGTGTACGGGAAAGTAGGCTTGTTTAGTTCCTGACGGAACATCTAGTTAATTTAAATTTTGTAAACTTAAAAAGAAAAAGATTAACATTTTTCATATTGTTTGATTTAATTGTTTTATAATGGCCTAATAATTACAATGTAATTATTGATTTCTCGTTTGAAGAACGAATCAATTTTTGAAACTAATATCTTCAATCAAATAGATAATACTCTCAAATAAACAATTTATTAACAAGCCTGACTTTTAAAATTGAATATAATACAAAAACATCATATTATAAACACTATTCTTCAAAAAAATATCATGCTTTGATATTTGGTATTTAAATGCTGCTAAAACAATATTAAAAATATACTTAGTGTTAAAACTAGGTAACTGGGATTTTCCAAGTATATTATGCCTTTTTCACTTTTTTGGAAAATTTCTCTTCAAGAGAAGACTAAATACAGTAAGACCTCCCCTCAACGCACACTCCCAAATAGCGTACACCTCTACATAGCAGATGTTTGTAATTCTCCGCCCCTTAATATACACTGGTGTGCAAAAATTAAGGACGAGACGGATTTTTCAATATAACTTTGTACAAAAGCTTTCCAAATCAACACATTTAATACCGTAAGATTCCCAATACGTAAGGACATGTGTAATGTAAGCAACACTTACTAAAAGAGAAATCAGATTGATAAAAAGAAGCTTTATTGAAAAAGTAGCATGGAGCGCAGTGCGACTGAAGGCCGAAACATCCCTGTGATGGGTGTCCAGCAAGAAACATCCGGTCTTTAGTAGGGGATATGATCTCCCCTGACTGCACAGCGTCTGCCCATGCTGAGAATGAGGGTTTCAATGAGTTGTTGAGGCATTGCTGCCCATTCGTCTTGCAGCGCCAATCGAAGCTCCCGAATCGTTACTGCTGGTAATGCACGAGCTGCCAAGCAAGCGTCTGCCTAGAAAATCCCATACATGCTCGATGGGATTGAGATCCGGAGATCGTGCCGGCCAATCCATACGTTCAATATCCTCACTCTCCGAGAGCTGCTCGGCAGCTACTGTGCGATGACATGGTGCATTGTCGTCCATGAAAAGGAACTGCGGACCCATAGCGCCTCTAAAAAGACGCACATATGGAAGAAGAATCTCGTTACAATAACGGGTCTTGTTGACTGAACCTGCGTCGAAGATGTGAAGGTCTGTTCGACTACCAAGCATGATGCCTCCCCAAACGAAAACACCGCGACCTCCATACCTGTCCCTTTCAATGATGTTCGAGGGATGATTGCGACTTCCCCGCTCTCTCCTGATGAGTATGCATGAGAATTGCTACTCAGACTGAATCTGCTCTCATTTGTAAAGAGTATTCGTCCCCATTCATTGTCTCTCCAATTCCGGTGTTCCCGGCACCACAGAGAACGCCTTCTCCGTTGGGCAGGCGTTAGAGGTACACACCTTATAGGGCGTCGTGCAAACAGACCACCACCGTGCAGTCTTCTAGCCACGGTAAAACGCGATATCGGTCGTCCAGTCGCCTGTGTCTAGCGATTTCTCCGCTGTCTGCCGCCTGTTTCTTCTGGCCTGTAAGACAATATACCGTTCATCTGCGGGTGTGGTTCCTCGTGGACGACCACTACTGAACCCCCGGATAGCTGTTCCTGTAGTTTGAAATTGTCTCCAAAGTCGTGAAACGATGCTGTGAGCAATTCCGAACTCTGCAGCCACACTTGTTACACTGCGGCCTTCCTCCAACTTAACAATGATTCGACCCCGGGTAAAAGCATCCAGATGTCGTCTAACAGATTGATTATTCGCCATTTCTCGCTGAGGCAGCAACTCGGTGTGATTTTAACTGCTATACGGCGTGCAATCTCTTTGCCAGAAATACTGATCTTACACCGGCAACATGCTTTATGCTACTCAGACACTCCCCCATTACGTCTGCCTGCATATCTGCGCATGTGCTGCCGTACATCACCTTACTTAATCTCCTGATTGGTCTTTCTGTCCGCTCTGCCTCTTCGTTCAGCTGATATGCTAATTTTTCAACTTCGTCCTTAATTTTTGCACACCAGTGTAATTCATTCTGAATAGCGGAAACTCAGAAAAACAGGAAGCTTCGCAACAAAGAAAAAACAATTTGGAGTGCTATCAGAAATGTTTTATTAAGTAAGTTTACCCTTTCCCCTTCTAACCTAGGAATTGCTTTACAGAACCTAAACCAAACTTTTCATTCTCACACTCCAATGTTTACCCACCCAAATCTGTCTTGAGATGTATTTTTCACTGTAGTTTACTTTCTAAAAGCAAGCCCTGTTTAGATTTTCTGAAACCGAGTTCATTCAATTTAATTCGAAAGTACAATCAAAAATGGCATCTAAAGGAATTGCTGTAAAAGGAACAGATTAATGATCTGGGACACGATGAAAAAGAAACGCTCACTCTGCAATGTGTCAGTCCAAAATTTCCCAAGTGAACAATTTTACGAAATTTTAAAGACAGAGATTAAATTAAGGAAACTTTGATCATAGTTGAATGTTTCGAGTTTTATTTCTCAAAGTATTGAGTAATTAATTGAACAATTTGCTCTTTTGGAGGAGAATGTGGACCTTGTACCAGTGAATAGAACTGAAGCCAGGAAAATTGGTGATGGCTTTTCGAAGCACATACAGTCATGTAAAGCTTTTTTTTTGTTTTCGAAGAACAGGGACACTGAGATTGTTGCAATAATATTCCAATATTAAAATTAATGACAAAATACATTGAATGAATATTTTACTTATATCAGTCAACCTACTAAATGTGCATTATCTTAATTTATGCAAGACTAAAACCAGTTAACTTTTAAAATAAAATATAATTAATAATACTCAATTATAAGTCTCATAATGCACAGCGGTAATAAAATATTTTAAATATTTTAATTTTTCATTAAATTAATTGGTATAATCTCAAAAAGCCAAAAGCTTTCTCGGAGGTACCCTGTACTTCTAAGTAAGTAACACCAATAAATGTTGGCAAAATTATATTTAATCAGTTCCAGAAATAGTAAAAGAACATTAAGTTTCTCTCGAATTAGCTAAATTACAGTTACCTAGTTTTAGTATTTACACAATGATATAATCAATGTGTAGTGCAGAAAAAAAGGTAGTACTGTCTGACCACGGATCGTATGGAAAGACAAACATCCGTTTTACAGCCGGAAATGGACAATTTTATGATTTTTTACCGATGTCAGCTTTTGCAGAAGCAGAGTCTCATTCAAATGAGCGGAATACGCGCATCAAATTTTTATTTTCCCCCCTTATTCACATAGATTCGTCTTATCTGGAAGTGTGAAAATTCCATGCAATCCGTGGTTGAACAGTAGATGCCCTTCTGTGATTAATGACGGTATTTCATGATGTTACTAAATGCAACTCGTTTAATATAAAATTAAACTTATGTATCTGAGCCTCTTAAAATCAGAAAATAAAAACTACTCCTAACCATTTGATATCAAAAAAAAAAATGTCTACCAGTCATTCAGATTAGATCTAACAAATCTATTGTGCGTATCAAAATCTTTCACTTGCTCATGGAAAAGTATAATCCAAGAAAGTAAAGAAGACTTATCTTACCTCAGCTGAGGGATGTTTTATTAAACCGATCCACACTTCTGTAGACTTGGACGGACTTAGAAGTTTGATAAACACATTAAAACACCAAAATGGAATACAAGGTAGCATAAAAGAATATCTTGGTTTTTAAAATTTATATTTCATAAACTATTTTACTTAGCACTATAAATGATACATGACAATAAAGGTAAACTGTGACAGTTTTTTTTTTTTTTCACTCACAAACGTTCGATATGTATGCTTTTCGCAACGCGACACATATCTATAATATACATTTTGGAGTGTTTCACTGTCCATTTTTTGTAGTGCTACACATACATGATCTTTCAGCTCTTGCAATGTTGTAGGCAATGGGGATGTATAAACAGTATCTTTGACGAAACTTCATAAAAAAAAACACACACGGGGTTAGGTTTGGGGATCGGGCTGGCCAACCCATAAACAATAAATCATCATCACCAGCATGGCCAATCCAGCGCTGCGAAACGTCAGTGGCGCAGCGAAGTGGGGGGGGGGAGGTAACCCCCCCCCCCCCTGAGGTCTTGGTTGTAACATTTTTGCCAATCCTAATAAAGTAGTTAATACGCATGTAAGGAATGTTGTGGCCAAAAAACACCCTTTCAGAAGTAATTTCTGGTTGCGCTAGTGCGAAACGTGCAGGATTAAATAGTTACCTACATTTAAAAAAACTTGGACAGTTTATCTTCATTTTTATGTATCATTTGTAGTGAAAAGTGCAATAATTTATGAAATATAAATTTTTATAACCAGGATGTTTTTTTATGCTAATCCTGTATATTTTCCCGTACTACAAGCTAGATAACATTTCAGAATTGAAAATATGCTATGCTAAACAGGTTACAAGACTTTTAAACTGTTCGAGACATAAACATACAAATTCTACATTAACTAAACAATTTCTGCCACTAGCAGTAAACGTAAAAGATAACACGCAAAAGCCAAGTCGTTTTCAACGCAAGCAAGTACACTATTAGGCAAATAATGTAAATGTTAAATGCCTGGCATTTGTATAAATTTCCTCGTAAACACTACCTTCTAGACGTAATTAAAAACATGTAAAAAAAATTCACAATAATTTACATGCAACATAAATAACAAAAATTTAGAAGGGATATAATCGATCAATTCTTTTTTTTACTCAGTTTCACAACACATGACGTCACTTCCGCTTCATTAGTTTCGTCACACCGTGTGTGTTTACTTTTATCTCGCTTAAGGAAGTGAAGCTTCAATAGCCGTACATGTTGTTCCTCTGCCACTGCAGTATCCTTGCGGAAAAAACAATAAACTGTGTCCTTGCGACAATGCGGATGAACCTCACAGCGAACACGTTTATTAAGTCTCCCAAAGCAAACTTTCGGCTTTCAGCACTTTAATTATCTTTACTCTATATTTGAGAAATAATATCTTATTATTCACTGACACCCGGAAGTTTGCCTTGACCACACCTCTCCCCTCTCAATCCATCTTTGGATCCAGACTTGATGGAACCTCTATTTAAGAAGCAGGGGTAGATGAGAGTACACGACCTTTTGCAGACGAACCTCCTCCCGGCTCTTAGAAGTGCTTTCTGTGCCATCAACTAAAAGTATACTTTTCTCGGAATGTAATGCCCCTTTAATAAGGCACCCGGGTACAGAGTCCACCCGAGCTCATTAATATTCAGATTTATTTCGCCTCTAATTTCCGTGCCCGGGTGTGATTACTTTCAAATGCGTTAATGAGACGCAATCGATCACGGAGGGTGAAGTTCGATGAATCTTTAATCCTTTGAAAGGCCTGCCAGAGGTCGAAGGAATTAGCAAGATTTTACCAACTACTAAAAAACTACAAAATTTTTCTACGTTTTTCTTGATTCACTTAGTTATTTATTTTCTTTTCTTCCTTTCTGCGACAGGGTTTGCAAGTTGACTTTGGAAATGATACGTTATAATTTAAATAAGAAATAAAACCTAATTTAGATGGAATTTAAGAGTGCTTCATACATACAGTGGCTCCCAAAAGTCTTCGTACACCTATGACTTTCAACGAAATAGGCCCCAAATCATTGGTTTGAATTAATATTTCGGAATAGGTATTTAATTATAAGATCTATGATCAATTTTTAACAAAACTGCATGAAAAGTTTTCAAAAAATATTAAAACTTAATTTTTTAAAAACCAAAAACCGAAAAGTGCCCGAAATTTTATCTCACAAAAGTCTTCGTACACTTTATAAAATGTCTATATATTATTGAATAATCTAACTTTTGATTAAGTTATTAATTAGTAGAATATCATACAGTATTCATAACACCTTTTAAACGTCTGGGAATAGACTTCATTCTTTTTCTTTCTTTTTTTAGCGTAATTTCTGAGTAAGTGTTCTACCACACTTCGAGTATTACTATTTCTAGCTCTATTTTCGTTTTAAAGCCCTATTTTCGTAATCTAGCCTCCAGATATCTCTAAATACGTTACATTAAGTTACAATCTGGAGATTGAGGTGGTATTTTCTAAACTTTAGGACAATTTTCGAGGCACTAGATGCAAACGTTGAAAACCGTGTGCTTCTTCTCGTTATCTTGATAAAAAAACAAAGTTGTTTCCAATAACCAAATTTTTGGCTAAGAGTTCAAAATTGGTTTTTAAAATATTTAAAGGAACAGCATGATTCATTATTCCATCAAAAAATTACAAACTACCAAGTCCTGATGCTGATATGCACCCTCACACTAAAACACCTTCACCGTCCTGATTAACTGATCCAACTAAGTTCTTAAGATTTAAGTTCCTAATTTTTTCGTCTACTTACAGTTATACAACAATTTAACCAAATGTTTAATTAATTTTTATCTGTAAGTAAGACATGATTCTAAACTGTTTTTAGCTTATTTATCGTTGATTTTGGGACGAAAAGCGTAAGGTTTCTGTTTTTCGCACGACGAAGAAAATTTCTGCGGGAAGAGGTCCCATTTAATCCAGCTAATCAAAGAACTTGGCGAACAATTTTAGGTGAAAATTAAATGTAAAATGTTTCATTTAACTCTGCAGAAACTTTTACAGTACTTAAATGTGTATTTTTCATAAATTTTTTAACTTTAAATCTACGATCACGTTTTGTCAACTTCGCCGGTTGACCTTTTCTTACCTTGTTTTCGGTCAGATTCCTTTCTTTAAAGAATTTTATCAAGCACTTTACTATACAAACAAATAAATTAACTAATTTAGAGACATTTCAAACTAATTTACCACTACTGTGGGGAAAAAAATTCAAATTTTGAATGGCTTTTGCGGTTTTTTACGAATACCAGCCATTTTACAGTAATAAGCAATATATTAAGGAATAAATAAACAAAAAATTAAAGCCATATGACTTATAAGGGTCAACACAATGCAAAAATATTAATAAAACGGCATATGATAATTTTAATCATGAATTTATTCGAAAATATTTGAGTGTACGATGACTTTTGTGGCGTGTTATTTCTCTGTCTCTTCGTTTTCTGACCCATTTCAAAAAGAAGATCCGTCAATATTTTGAAAAAAACCAATGGGTTATATTTAGAATGACATAGGAATGATGTGAAAAAATATTAGACTTTATATTCGAATTCAGTTTTGAGTTATTTTGGTTTTACTAAAAAATTTCAAAGTGTACGAACACTTTTGGGAGCCACTGTACCTGTATTTAGAATTCAATTATGTGTTGCAATTTAAGAATATAAAAGATCCGTTGAAGAGCAGTCAAAAACGTAACGGATACGGATACAGATCTTTATTTTCCCTCGGATATCTGCGGATATGGATGTCCGGCACATCACTAATACTGAGGTGATTTCAAGAACTAAAGTAATAAGGTTGCACGTGTTTATTGCAGACATTTTTCTAATGTTGTAAATATTGGAAAACAATAAAAATAGTTTTTTTATGAATGTAAGATCAAATTCTTTGTGTCGAAATACTTCTACAGTAAAACATTTGGTATTTCTAAATGAAATTTGTAGTTTTACGTTTGTCAAATTAATGCAATAACTGGCCATTATATGAAGCCCCTTATATGAAGCTCCAAAAATAGTCATCTAAGGAGTAACAGGTGGCAAATTTGTATGTTTTATCTTCCCTAGGATATAATAATAAAGAATGCTTGGCTACTATACAAACTCGTGCATGTAGAAATGAGAAAAAAAAACTGAAAAGCTGTTGAATTCTGCTGATTTTCGTCTTGCAGTTAAAGAGACACTTTGTAAAATGAACACCATGTTCAAGGGCAATAGAAAAAGAATGAGTGAAGAGAAAGAATGGAAGGAAAAAAGGGAATACTACGCATATCATTGAAAAACCAGTGCTCCAATATAAAACTGAGCATTGGCCTAATTTGGCTGACTAAAAAATCCGATATGAATGCTCAAAATACCAAAGATTCCTACAAACTCTTTGTAATAAATGTGCTGCAGAGCAATTTAAGTTAATTCTAACTACAACAGCAATACCAGCTGTTTTGAAAACTTTTACATGAATAAAAAATTTTGAGCATTGGAACCTTTTTGCGATTTTCATCTTTTTTGCAGAAAAGAGCAATCAATTTTGTTTCAATATATTATTGAATTAACTTAATTTTTTTAACTATTTTTTACGTACTTAGAATAATGCATTCCAACGTGCCAGTATTTTTTTTTTAATCGGAGATGTTGAGATATAAAGGGTTAAGAGACGTGGTACTATTGAAGAAATTCTTGCATTCTCAAAAGTAACGGACTTAATAGGCAAAATTTTAGAAAAACACAACAATAAACATTTACAAAGCAACAAATGACATGTCGGCACAAGCATGAGTGGTGTGCTAAATGGCGCACAAGAAAATTTTTAAATATCAAGCCTTTTGGTATTTGGGCCCAGATTTGCGTAGATTGTCGCTTTAACTTAGCTCTGAAGAGTACTGTTCTCATTATAGGAATACAACCCAAATTCAAAATAATAGACTATCAGAACTGTTTGAACAAAACTTGTCCCTGAGTCGTGAAAAATGAACGCATGCACACAAATTAAAAGGACTAAAACTCGTTATTCATGAATGGGTAAATCAATTTAAACAACTTTTCAGATATTATTTTAACAATTTATGGATCATTAACACATTGGAAAAATAGATAGATTTTTTATATGGGTCAAAAAAATTAGAATAATCTATTAATTCAATGTGAATTTTAAACAGTAGCGGAAATATTTGCATACCTGTTACCCTATAGTTTGCCACAAGTATGGAGCTTGGCACCCAGATAATTTTACGCTCTTTTAAAAGCCTTTTATTGCTCAAAATGGGTCGTCAAGGTGATAAATAGGGAAAAAAATGAAGTTACATATTGCATCATTTCTTAAAGTTAGAAAAAAAACTATCCAACTCTATTCAAATGAACGTTCTACAATCTATGGTATGTAAGATTTTAAAGGAATATAGAAGGATTGACCAACTAAATTGCGGATCTACGAAGTAAAACCAAAGATAAACATAAAGCAGAAACGTGCACGACTCTCCTGGAGCAAAGAGAAGCTCATACAGGTGCAACAAGGTTGGAAAAGTATTATACTCAGTGATGAATCTTTTTTTGAAATATCCGTAAACAAAAAAAAGGTGTTCGGGATTGACGTTTAAAAAGTAAAGCGTGTGAGAAATCTTATGTAAGACGTTCTCTCCACTTTGACACCCCTTCTTGGTTTGTGGGTGCATGAGGGCTGCTGGAATTGGGAAGTTATATGTATCTTAAAATAAAACAATGCGTGACTTCCACTGTTTTTCAATAACACTGCATGATACTTCATCTCAGGCACAGCAGTTACACATTTGGTGACACATTTTATCTTTCAGCAAGATTCTACTCCGTGTCACATCTCTAAATTGTCTCATAGATTTTAAACAGAAAGATGAATTTCGGTAGTAAACTGGTCAAGCATCTCTACCATACCAATCTCAATACGATCAAGAATTTGTAGTACCGTCAAATCTAAAGAAAGCGGTTCAAGACATGGTGCCCGCCAACAAAATTGAGCTCGTTGCCGCATTGAAGTGGTATGGAAACAGTGTCAAAAACGTTTAATGTAATCAGGTAGTAGAATCCGTGTGAGAAAGGATTAAAGCATTGAATCCAGCAAAAAATGACGTATTCTATTATTGATAGTTTCTTTTGAAAGTGTTTTTTTCCTCCTTTAATTTGAATATTCTAATTCTTTGACTCAATGTAAATCTTTATCACTATAAAGTTTTGGTTAATTCTTTCTAAGATTATTTTTAATTGAGTATATTTGAAATGAAATGCACACTTTAAGGTCTAAGACAGGTGGCACGTTCATTTAAATACCTTATTTTGCATTTATATTTGATTAGAATAAACTTTTTTATAAAAAGTGGGAAATATTCCATTATTTTGAATCTGGGTAGTAGTATCACTAGCATTAAGAGTGAATTATTTTTTTACGAGAATCGTATTCAAAAGCGAAATTTATCACAGGAAAAACTGGTTAAATTTTATTAGCGTATCAAACATTAAAAGCAAAAGAAAAAAGAGGGGGAACTAGGTAGATGGGGAGATACGTTGGGATTGCACAATTTCTTCAGATATTTACAGAACTTTGGACAAGAGGTCTTGTCAGCGAAAGCTAATTGCAGGGATGATGAACTAATCGCATTTCAAGCAAAATATAAATGAAGGGATAGAACCAACGTTTAACACGATCTTAACTGGGTTCACGAAATAGCTAGAGGAAGAGACAACTTTATGAGTGACTGTCTCAAAAATGTTCTTAAAACGTGAGAGACGAAATAAAACTCGTCTGCTTTGTTGTTACTGAAAAGTTAGCTTATTTAATTTCCCGTAAACTGCAAATATTTTAAATAAGGAATGAAGGACACGGCTGAAATGAATATACACAACATCAAATATTTACCTGGTCTTACCCCGTTCATAAGACCGGGAGATTTTACTTTTTTCGTGATTGAAATTCCATGATAGATATTAATAAAATTAAATCAAAAATTGTATTCAACAAAGAAATTATTTGCGGTAAATCTAGTACAGACTGAATAAAAAAGTCGGTTCTAACAAGGGAACCACACGCATAGTGTAATAATGAAAAAAGTTTAAATAGGTAACAACCGAAAGAGCATTTTCAGATATTTTTATGCAAAAGTTTATTTGCCCTCCTTTCCTCTTATCGAGATATAAGGGCGTAAAAACAGTCGAAATTTTAAGAAAAGTGCTAAATTTAAAGACTTGGCAAAGATTTGAAGATACTAATTTCTCGCAGACGATTTTGCCTTTTGCGTACACATCTACAAAGCGCGCGAAAGATGTCTTCCATTATTCACCGAAACTCGCTGAATTTGGCGACTTTTCTTTAAACAATTTGGTAAATTTTTAAGACCTCATATTTCGATAACGGGGGCACGAGGGAAAATAGCTCATGCGTGCAGAAATACGTTTTACTATGCTCTTTTGATTGCTACTTATTTAAATGTTTTTCATTACCCAACTATCAAATGGTTTCCTGATAAGAAGTCTTTGTCTAACTTCCCATGTCTTCCCAAATATTCGCCGCTCGTATAAATGTACAGACATAAACCCAAGCCTCTTCCTGGAATAGGTTATCTCTATGCCAAGCCATTAATGAATTTTTTATCACTTTCAACCACCCCTTAAAGAGAAAATAATATGAGCTTGTGAAAGGCCAAAGAGTGTTGCACCACATAAGAAACACTGTTTCGAACATCCACAAAAGACGATGCGTTCCACGAACAAGAAATCGCACAACATTCTAAAGGTTATAGCAAAGATCGCGGTCATAAATACTTGGGGTGAGCATCCAGACCCCGGATAGATAAGCGATAAGAACGCTATTTAATAGGCAATCAATCTGCTCGGGGGACGAAGGGGGGTGCGCGTTTCCCAAAATAACTCCGGAGAGTTACGATCCCTCCAACGGCGCAACATTCATCACAACGAATCGCCCGTAAAGCCCTTTCTTCATTTCGCGCCCTCTCATTCCGAGCGCTTAATGAGATTAAATCACTGCGCCGCGTCACTGCGTCGGAAACGCAGTAAATCGAGTTTGCTGCACTTTGGAGTAGTCTGAGAAGTAACTATCGAATATTAAGCTCAACAACATAAGGGTAAAATTGCAATACATTTATTAAGTCGTAATCGTTTTGGGATACTCAACTAATACACGATATTTTACGGTATCCGAACATGAAGCAAATTCTGATACATCACAGATTATTTTCGGCCAACGCTCAGAGATTTTACAGATTACCACCAGTTTTTAGTGAAAAACAAGAAACGTTCCGCAAAAGTTTCCTGAATCAATACAAGTTTCATGAATTCAGATCTCTTACTGTTGTGAAAAACGTTTTTAGTAACCAGTGTGAAAATATGTTTCACTTCTTTATTAGATGTTTTGCCTTAAGGTAGATTGGCCAAGCGCCAAACACGGGAAAAGTGTTAATCTCCAGATAATTCAAATTTACAAGAATTGCAGATTTAAAAATCTGCTTGGTATTCGCTCGCAATTCTGCCTTAGCTTTGGTCATATTTGCTTTAGGAGCTTTTTTGGCTGAGCAAGAAGGTGCCAAGTTATTAAAATTATAAACGTATCTAGATTTTTCTCTGAAGGTTCCTGATTTATGTCAGAAGCATGAGTGCATTTCATTAGAAAGGTTTCTGAAATCTTCAGAAAGATTCCAAGTTAATTTCTGGAAAATTACTGGAAGGTTACAGGACTGGATAAAAGTCCTGTAACCTACCTGAATCTGCAGAAAACTTTTCTGTTTTTTTAGAGATATAATACTGGCGGAAATTAATCACATTAGCTGCTCGTTATTTTCAAGAAAGGTTTTTTTTTTTTTTTACAGTGAACGCGACCCGAACAGAATTTCGTAATCTTGTAACATAGAATACAATAATCTCATTTTCATATGGGCGGGTTAGAATGTTAATGGCATAAGTCAAAAAATTGTCATATTAAGTATAGCATGCATTTGGATTGCTCTTTAGTTCCTCTGTTAAGTGTAACAATGGGTTGGTTCCTTCAGTCAAAAGTACTACTTTTAGTCACTGAAATCGGTAGAATAAACAAGCAAAATAGCATGGACACAGAAAACACTCTTATTTCCCAGACATTTAATTTTTAACTAATGTTTTTAAATGTCTGATTTTTGAATCCCAAAATATTTCTTCGTGTGACGTCACAAGGGATGAAAAGCCATCTTGAATCGGAGAGCGTGGTTGTCTTTTCTTGCAAGATATCTCCTTTTAATGATTTTTTTCACCACAAGCAATTTATTAGCGGAACGAGAATTGTTAGTAAAAACATTTTCGTTTAGCGAAGTTTGGCAGCGTCCTGAAACTTTTTGCTGGTAACCCTAGTGATTTGCTCACTTGTTACGTCAGCAGCAAAATTGAAAACAGCGGCTGAATGTCGTTTAAGATTAGCTTTTTAAGAGAGAAATTAAGTCAAAATTAATAAAATTAAAATTTAATTTGAATTTTGACATCATGAATTCAAATTATGTTTTTCGCAATTACGAGTGTGTGTATGTAGGCGTGTGTGTTTGTGTGTGTGGAGGGGGGTTTGTGTGTTTGTGTGTAGGGGTATGTGTGTGTAGGCATGTGTGTTTGTGTCTGTGGGCAGACATAAGTGTGTGGGTATTTAGTTGTCTGTTTGAAGTGTGTGGGGGGGAGGTATGTGTATGTGTGTGTAGGCATATGTGTTTGTGTCTGTGTGCAGGCATGAATGTGTGGGTAGTTGTATTTATGTGTGTGTATGTGTTTGTGTGTGTATGTGTAGGTGTGTGTATGTGTAGGTGTGTGTATGTGTTTGTATATGTATGTGTAGGTGTGTGTATGTGTTTGTGTGTGTATGTGTATGTGTTTGTGTGTGTATGTGCTTGTGTATGTTTGTAGGTGTATGTGTGTACGTGTGTATGTGTGCGTGAGTGTGTGTATGTGTAGTTGTGCATGTATGCGTGTGTGTGTAGAATATGGATGAAACCTGGTGATGGTTTTTGCTATAGGAGCAGATCGTGAGGAGCCGGTCGACGGTGGTGCTGCAGAGGATGGCGGTGGAAAAATAAAATCATAGGAACATCAAAACAGTCAAATGAAAGCAATAAGCAATCGTGATTACGCAAAAAAAAAAGTAAATTATTCCCCCAAAGTCACATAAGTTAAAAGAACCCTAAGTTATTGACCATGATTTTTCAGAAACCAATATTTTTGAAAAATGGGAAACAACTCAATTGCGCAAAAACTGTTAAATATATTGCTCATCAGGAGCACACGAAAATTATCTACCAACCCAAACTGATACCAAATGTTTTTACTAAACCTTCAATTACTCGAAACCATGTTAGAATGACTTCTTCCACTCCTTTTATAACTACGATATATTTGATTTTAATAAAGCTAAACAACTTATATGCTTTGGCATAAATAAGAATAAACTTTCAAAAAAGTTAAATTTTAGCTGTTTTTAGAAGAAATCTTCAAAAACCTCAAACGCGTTAGATGTCATTTTGTAACAATTCAAACAAAACTAATACTGGAATAAACTGCGTTTTTGCTCTACGGAATGTACTAAAAAGTAAGTTAATATTTGAATGAATTAACGTTTTAGGGGTGATTGAACAACTGTTATAAGAGTTTTAGCTATTTTTTTTTTTTTTTTTTGCATTATTTTATGCATAAAATTTTCCAAATTAAAAAACAATCAGCCAGAAGAAATATTTTAAACAATAGCAATTTCTTAAGATACCGTGTTTGTAACTTTTGAAAATTTCAAGTAAAAACACCTTTAACTTTTTTGTAAATGTATTTAAAAGTATTGTTTTATTATTTATCTTTATTAAGTACGAATCTGGAAAACTTCCTCTTTCTTTTATATTACAAGTCTCAGAAAATTTTCTCTGAACGTGTTTCGATAGTACCTCAAATGAATTTTTAGTTACAGTAATTAAATATGTAACACTGCAGAGCTCAACTGAAGAAAGTTAGTCATTCAAATACTACATTTTTTTACTTATGGGAGTAGTGATTATATGAAATTCCCGTTATTAGCTGGACTTTCTTACCAACAGAGTCAATGGGCCTTCATCTCAGAATAATACAAATTAAAGCAATGCGCAATACAGCTTTGAATTAAATAGCAAATCGAAATTTTCATCTAGTTAAAATATTTGTCAAAAGTTATACTGCTTTTTATCGCGTTAAAATTAATGTCTTGCTTCCAACTTTTAACAACATAACTGTAGCTCAGAGTTCTCTAATGAGATTGTATTACAAACTTATGGAAATTTAGATCAGAATTCAGCTGAAGAATGAAAGGTATCAGAATGAGATTTTTCGGACCATGCTGATACGATTTAATCAGCACATGACGATTAGCACATAGCACAACGACTAACCAAATAAGTCAATTGATCTCCATTTCACGAAAATCTTGAAGCTCTCTGAAATAAAAACGAGTTGATGTGTGTATCACATGACTTCCTTTTTTTTTTCTTAAAAAAAGTCAAAATGTTTAACTGCCTCTTTTTTTTTTTCACCAAAAGCGATAAAAAAAAATCTTTAAAATGATGCCTTACTTATGAAATTTGGTAAAGTATTGAGAAACTTATGCCGTTGTCAGAAAAAACACCTCTGAGAAATAATATAAATGCTGTTGTAGATCTAATAACACACTTTGTTATTTTTTATATGAAGCAGTAGAAGCAAAGGGATGTAAGTGCCAAAATTAAAAATTTCAAGATAAACCGTACAAATGGTAGGTGAACTTTTCCTTTATTTTGTTGCAAGAGTAAACACTAGTAGCCCTGGTAGGAACTGCTATACAGCGTGATTTAGAAAAATATTCAATGAAAGCCCACTTAGGGCCTTATCTTTAAATGTGTTTTACTCTAAACTTGAAAACGTCCACTTACATCCCAGGGTTGGGTTTAGGACAGGACAGATGGTTTTTACCTGTCTAAAGCTATCCAAAAGTGTCCGAAACTGTCTTAATCTGTCAAAAACTATGTTAAAGTGAAAGGGATGTAATCTAATCAATTCGTTTTCACTGCAATATTCATGATGCATAAATAAAGATATAATGAGGTTTAATTAATGTGTATTTGATAATATTTTTCTTCAAAATGTTCATTCAAAACGTATTTTACTTTAAAAAAATTGCCAATAACTATTACATGAAAACTTCTTAATTTAACAGTTGGTAGAGTTATGAAAGGAAATTCACAACACTACCAAGACAACTAATTTCAGTTCCATTCAAAACAAACAAGGAATGTTATTAAATGTACAATATTTAGGTGCAAAAAAGCTAAATTTTTTAAACGGTTTTTGCAAAAAATTTTTAGATGATGTTTTAACAAAAATTATTTTTTTAATCTTAGATTAAAGAAAAAGAAATTGATGATTAAACACTTATAAAACTTTTGCTATTCTTTTTTTAGTTCATATTTTTAGTATAATACATTCTGTAACTACAAAAAATTGTAATTTATTGCATTTAAGTCAATTACTGCACTATATTTTGAACACTTTCTTTTGCGCACATGCATAAATGTCGAAATATTTGGTTTATACAAAAAAAAAACTTCTGCACACAAATTGAAATTTTTAATGAAGAATTTAATTTCTACTTAAGTTAAAATCAGCTGCATAAATAAGTTACATATATATTTATACCTGAATGTTCACATTGAATAAATATATTAAATAGTCAACAAAATAATTTTGACACTTTTTGTTCTGTTTTTGATATTTTCTCACAAAATATAGTTTCTCAAAAAAATAGTTTTGGACATTTTCGGACACAAGGGTTTTGAGTAGGATGGTAAAAACCTTGCCAACCCTGCTTTCATTTGCAAACATGCATAAACATAGAGAAATTTTGTTACTATTATCAAAAATAAATAAACTTATGCATGCAAATTGAAAGTTTGATCAAGAATTCAACTTCTATGCAACAAGATTAAAATCAGCTGAATAGTATCAGTTGAATGTTCTCATTGAATAAATGTTCAATATAAAACATTGATACATTTTATTCTGTTTTTTGATGTTTTCTCACACAATACTATTTTTCTAAAAATATAGTTTTGGACACTCTCGGACAGTTTTGGACACTAGAGTTTTGTACAGGACGGTAAAAACCAGGTTTTTTACCATTTTTACCGTAGTGTCCAAAACTTTGCCAACCCTGTTACATCCCTTTGCTTCTCACTACCTGATATATATGAGAAGTAAATATCAAAGACAGATTTTACATTCATTCAAACAAAGTTTTTTTTTTTTTTTTTTTTGTACAATTTTGATTTGTTGATTTTAAAAACAAAAGGCTTCTAAAAAATAACAATTATTAAATGTTTTCAACTGTTTAGGAGTAGCTCAATACCAAGACCTCGAAGTTCCAACGAGTCAACTTCCTTTCCCAAAAAAGAACATCAACAAAAACTCCATCTCTACTACGTTCTTAAAATTTGATGAAGTTTATTACCGAACAAAGAAATAAAAACAGAAATCAAAAGATATCGAAACGAAAATAAGCAATATTTCCTTTTCGTGTCATCATTTGTTCAAATGGAGTTTTGTCCAGACTAAAACCAAAAATAGAACCGACTCAAATTACTTTTTCTCTCCCTTCTTTCTCGAAAAGAGTGCTTATTCTTTAAACGCAGTCTTAGAGAGAGAAAAAGACTCGGATCCCATAAAACACCTTTTTCTGTCATTTCCAAGAATTAACTTCGCTGCTTTCTCTCGTAAGCGTAAACAATCTCTACTGAGTTCGTGGGACCTCATTCAGTCCTGCGCAATCCAATTACAAGAAAAGAGGTACTAGAGGCTTGGCTTGGGATATTGTGTTGAATCTGATTGGATGATTGCGTCAAATATTTATAACCCGGTACTCGACATCGCTAGGAATCAGGGTTGGCTGGATTGGACCCAATTGGGTTTGACCCAATGGGTTTTTTTGAAAAAACCCATTTAAAAAAACCCATTATTTTATCCACTTTTGGTTTTTTTTTCCGAAAAATTAATTAAATACTTTCCCAATTTAAACTTTCTTTTTATTTGTTCTTCACCACAGACAATGGACATAAACTAGTATGCTGTGGCCATCACGAAACTTTCTTCTATATTTTTCTTTTTTTTTTTTCTGATCCCTCCCCATGCTTGACGAGGAAGCAATTTTCCCAACAAAAACAAAATTACACATGCAAAAACTTGACGACCATCCCAATGTCAGAATTATTGCAAAGGCAAAGCAAAGACTGAAAATTGAAAGTTGTTTTAAAAGCCTTGCTTGAATTAATTATAAATATTTTACTTGTTAACAAACATAAGATGGCAACATTTAAAATTTTTAAATCATTGAGATAATATTTCCGATCATTTCCATACAATTAAAATCACGAGAAATACGCAGACGACAATCTATTACGATTTATCTTTCTTATTGTTGCATTAATAAAGCTAATTTTATTCGCAAAAAAGAATCAACACATCTTGGAGCGATTGGTGTCAAAACTGAACCAAAGCCTGTTTACATATGGATTCACATATATTCCAAATTTCAACCAGAACGTAGCATTACTTCTTGAGATAGGGCACTCACAATGGAAAAAAAGAACGGGCGATTCCGCTACCCCCTTTTTAGCTGTTGACACCAAAATAAAATCAGCTCTTATACCCACTAAGGGCTACTTGCTGATAAATTTTCTTTCATTCCGTTCATTATTTCTTGAGACACAGCAGTCACAATTGACGACAAAAAACGTTCTATAGCTCAAACCCCGTTTGAGTTATTGACACCAAAATTGAATCAGCACCTGTTCCTGTTAATGGCAACATATGGACCAAATTTTGTTTGATTCCGCCGGTTACTTCCTGAGGAATATCAAGCACGCGCAACTCACAAAACGTCCCATTGCTCCACCCCCTTGGAGGAATTCGCGCCAAAAACCAATGGGCACAAGTTCACATAGGGGCACATATGTGTACCAAATTTCGTTCGATTTCATGCGGTAGTTTTTGCTGTAGAGCGTTCTCAAAAAACTGGTCACACACAGACGTGACACACACACGGACACACATACACACACACAGACAGACAGACATTTTCCAAAAATAGTCGAAATGGACTCAGCACACCTCAAAACGTTCGAATCCGTCAAAATTCGAAATTCGAAAATTTGCACGAATCCAATACTTTCTTCTATATATTAGATATAGAAGAAAGTAAAAATGAGTTTTGAACTTTAATAGTATTTCTTAACGGCATTAAAAAAAAAAAGTACTTCAAAGATTTTAAATAAATATATTTAACTTTTTCTTTCACTGGTCAATAAATAACTCAAATTATCTTGACTAAGTCCTGTCACGTCTGATTTTCTCAATATTTGTAGATTGTACAGAGGAAACTACTCTAGTTAAAAGTCTTTCATGTGAATTATTTTCTGCAAACCAACACGTCACAAATCTCGAATATGCAAGGTTTATTCTTTAGAAATTAACAGGTTTTACAAACGGTCGGACAGAAAACAGAATAGGATGTACAGTATTTTCATTATCTTACGAAAAAAGTTTAACATTTCTTACTCTATACACAGAAATAGAAAAACAGGCAACATAAAATTCAAAGAAATGTCTTGATTAAGCTGAAATTCAGTAAAAAGGGATATAAACTACTTGAGGTTCTACAGTAGTTTTGCAAAACAAAATGAAATACAATGAAGTAAAATGCAAAAAAAAATGTAGTAATTAAAAACGAACAATAGATTTTATCACTCGAGAAGTAACTTAACAGTTGGTAATCATGGAATTTAAAAAACCTGAAGCTTCACCATTCTTGATTTTCGATGTCTTTCATACTTTTCTTCAGAAAACGCTAAATTTTCCAGCTTTTTTTTACCCCAAGATAATTTTGTGCTTTGTCTATATACTTAAGCATTAGTATGCTACAAGTACCCCACATTTTCCCTAAAAAAAGACAAAAAACCCACATTTCTTTTTAAAAAACCCAGCTTTAGTTGGGTTTTTTGGGTTCTATTTTAAAAAACCAAAAAAACCTTGGGTCCATGGTTTTTTTTTTTTTTTTTAAACCCGGGGTTTTGCCAACCCTGCTAGGAATACATGGGGTAGGGGTTGGGATTCCATTCATTTTTCACTTTATTCCGCGTCCGGTTGTGCTTTTCCTCTTTCACACTTAACTAATCCCTTCATTGGCAGGCGGGAAGAGATGCGTAGAAATTCGATCAATAAATGCCAAACCAGTCTTCAGCCATCTTTGTGCGGAGTTAGATGCGTTAAATAAGATTTCGAATCTTTCTGAAAGTGAAATTAAGATTGGAATCATCGAATCTGGCCATTGAGAAGAGATAAAATGGAGGAGGGAAGATTTTCTTTCTTGAGCCAAAGGCCCTAAGTCACGTGATAAATTTCAAAGCAAAGCATTGGAAAAAATCAGGTTTCCTTCGCTAGTTTCACGCAAAACGTGTCAGCCATTCGTCGTTGTAGAGTCACGTGACTTGGAGTCTTAGCCTCAGCTTTGGTTTTGCCAATGATTGGACTTGCTCCATCCATTTACTAATTCCTGCTAGTGATGTTCCGGATATCCGTATCCGTATCCGTATCCTCGGATATCCTGGGGAAAATAAAGATCTGTATCCGTATCCGCTACTTTTTTGACGGATCTTTTCTATTCTAAAAATTCTTAAATATTTCAATAAAAGACTCTTAAATTCCGTTTAAATTAGGTTTTATTCCCTATTTAAATTATAAGGTATCATTTCAGAAGCCAATTTGTACCCCCCGTTCCAAAAAGAAACGGGTAATAAGTTTTAAAAGTGTATCTGTGTGTCTATTTGTGGCATCGTAGCTCCTAAACAGATGAACCGATTTTGATAGTTCTTTTTTCGTTCAAAAGGTGACTTGATCGAAAGTGTTCTTAGCTTGGTCTCGTTTTTTCAGGACTTGAATTACCGGAAATATTAATAAAAACCGACTTAACGTATTTCAGAATTATGATAGTAAAAACTTACCCGTACGTTAAAAATATTGGCCCCAAATTCAAAGAACTAAGTTTTCTGCGTTTGATATTTGTTTGGAACTTCCAAGTTATATACAGTAAAAGCTATATCGCATTAAGGAAATTTTAAATGCAATTCAAAGCCTTTATACTCGTGATCGGTAGCTATTTCATAGTCGGATAAGGAGAAAAGCTCAATGATTTAAAAATTTTATCCGCTGTCAGTACATATTTGTTAACAATGCGTGTTCTGACCCGTAAAATCCATCTCACTATTAGGTCGGCATGTTTTTTAATTTCATATTAGTTTCTGTTATTGATTTGGGGTTTCTGTTATTCTTCATTTTGGTTTTTCTCGGCATTCTTCAAAAAAAGTGAGACTAAATTCTCTATTTACTGTTTGTAAAGGTGTTCCCGGCTCTGTTATTCCGTCGGTCGGAGTAAGTTGGCTGGAATGGGTCAGCCCTGCATTTATGCTGAAATAAAATGCGAAAAATATTTCTAGCCTGTCCAGTTTCAGCTTTGCACTCTTGCTCCTGTATCCTACATCTACCGAGCAAGCTAGAAATAATTTATCACATTCTATTTAAGCAGTAATGCAGCATTGACTCGTTCCTTCCAACTCTCCCTCAGTTTTTACGGAGATTTCTTTAAAGAGTAAATCATAGTCTTGATTATATTTGCGCCGCGGATGACATTTTTTGAAGAAGCAGTGTTATTATTCTGACGGAAATACCTTTCGTAACAAATTAAACTCTTGGATAGTTGAATTGGGTAAGAAAAAAAAATTGAGATCCGTATCCGCGGATCTTGACACTAATGATCTGGATCCGGATCTACTTTTTTAACGATCTGGCACATCACTAATTCCTGCTCTAAGAATCTGACGAAGCGGTTTCCACCAGAATGATATTCGAGCGTGTATTGTAATATTCCAACCCTTTGCTCTTTTGCAACGTCCTCTTTTGAAATTTTTGTTTTGTCTTTTTAAAGTACCCTACAGCCTTTCTTACAGTGGACAGGGCCGTCCGGGTGGGAAGTCGCGGGAGGTCACTGCAACTTCCGAATCTTCACATATTTGGGTACATAATTGCAAAATTGGAATTTTTAAATGCTCAAATATCCTTTTTTGTTAGATTTACTTATGTGTGTATACCTGCATTTAATCCTTCTGCAAAAGTTGGAATTCCATTCGGCAAATTGAGAACTTCTGCCCTCCCAAAAATTTTAAATGCACATTAAATCTGTCGTGGTCATAAAGTCTTCCAACTTCCCATTACAAATCTAAGAATTAGAGGCTGATCGGCTCCTGACCTGTATCAGAAAACAGTGAAATTTCTGGGCCCCATTCAATCAAAACCCTGGATTATAGTATAGTTTATCTTACAAGGTCTCTACCTGCATTTCGGAATTCAAAGGCAACGATATTATTTTTCTTGGGAAAGCATCTCTTAACCATCTCTTTTATTCGGTTTCATTTTTATCAAAAAAAAAATTCTACAGCGGTTCAGTTTTTTAATCGAGGTTTGAGTACAGGGTTTGAATTTAGATCGTGATTTTCTTTGTTAAAAGTCCGCTTCTGTGATCGTGTGAATTTTAAAAACAATTTAGTACCCTTTTCTTCTAATGTAAAGGAAACACAATGGTCCAAATTAGAACTTCTCACTAGTAGTGACTAGATAGGATCAAAACAATCATATTCCAACCCCCTTTGAATCAAAGTTCTTAAAAAGCACGTAGGATGCAACGACACGTCACAAAACATTCAGTGCATTGCTTCACTTAAAAAATGCTTCAAAGTAGCCAAAGTTTGTTAAACATAATGGCGTAGTTTGAAGCAATGTAACCTTAGAGCAATAACTAGTGACCGGTGGGAGCAAATAGAATGATTGGCTTGGGAAATGCTGAGACAAAGATCTCAAGTCACGTGATTCAACTTCAACGAGTGTGAGGAATTGAAATCTTCACTCTCTCCATCTTTTATTCCTTCTGAATGATTGTAACGCAGAGAGACCTGCGCACAACTTTTTTTCAACCTTTCTTTCTAAAATAATGAAATCTTGGGAAACTCAGAATTTGAGTTTTTCTGATTACAAAGAGCACAGTATGTATTTTTCCTTTCAACCCTTAAATGCATCGTGTTGCCGTATGGCATACGTTCGCAATTTAGTCTTCTCAATAAATATAAGAACAAACTGAAACTCTGTAGTTGCCAATAACCAAAAAAATACTCACTGAAAAATGCTATTAAATCAATTTCAAACTTGCCAATGTGATGGAAAACAAAAATAGATTTATTTTTCGGAATTTACAAAGTTAATGGTAAATGCTTTGTTGTTTTTTCTGATAATGCCCAATGTTTGCCAAGTGGTTGTTTAACTATAAATCATCCCTAAATAAAATTATGATTCTTTAAGTATTTTTCTTATGATTTGAACACAAGTTTAAAGCCAAAAAACATATTTTAAAGTTTTTTTTTTTTTGAGCAATCACGATTGCTTATTGTTCTCACTTGACAGTTTTGAATTCCTATGATTTTATTTTCCCCCCGCCTCTTTCTGCAGCACCACCGTCCCGGCCACCTCACGATGCTGCCCATCTAGCGAAAACAGTCTCCAGGTTGCGTCACTTACTTGCCTACCTTTACACACACACACATACATACATACACACCTACACACAACTACCCACACATACACATACCCCCCCACACACACAATTACCCACACACACAAACACACACGCCTACACACACAACCCGCCACACACAAACATACCCCCCCCCACACACACACACGCCTACATACACACACTCGTGATTGCGAAAAACATAATTTCAATTCAAGATGTCAAAGTTCAAAAATTTTTTTTTTCAGCAATCACGATTGCTTATTGCTTTTATTTGGCTGTTTTTGGCGTGCTATCATTTTATTTCCCACCGGTGCGGCGCCACCCTCTGCCAGCACCATCCGTCGGCCGGCCTCCCGATGCTGCTCCTCTAGCGAAAACCGTCTCCAGGTTGCGTCCGTATCCTACACACACACACGCACGCATACACGCACCTACACACACATACACAAACACATACACACACATACACAAACACATACACACACACAAACATACAGACAACTACACATACACACAAATACACACAACTACAAACACATTCATGCCTGCACACAGACACAAACACATATGCTTACACACATACACATACCCCGCCCCCACGCACACAAACACTCATACACACAACTACCCACACACTCATGCCTGCACACAGACACACATGCCTACACACATACCCATACCCCCCACACACAAACACACACGCCTACACACACACACACACACTCGTGATTGTGTAAAACATAATTTGAATTCAAGATGACAAATTCAAATTATTTTTTTTAATCATGCGTTTAAAAGGCAGGGTATCCAGCTTAAAGAGAAAATGGGAGAACGGGACATCGAAAGAAAAATATGCAGGGGAACTTCTTGTAGAAAACCATCACCGAAAATCACAACAAATCTTTGCTTTACCACTTCGTTCATTCCATCTGAAGGGGAGATATCTCCATTTCTGTCGTGTACATGAACTTTGCCTCTGTTCCTACTCTTTGCTTGTCCCTTTCATCTTCAAGATGACGACGAAAGGATTATAAAAACACGTGATCTATCATTCAGCTCCTAAAAACGAAAAACCATATGAATACAGACTGTATGCCGTGATCCATTCAAGGCAGGCTAGTGCCGATATAGCTACGGGGAAACTTTGAACAGCTGCTGTCATTTGCAATTCATTCCTTTGCTAGGGGGACCCGGGGTAAAATGGGTAGCCGGGGTAAAATGGGTATAGTTGCCTGTTTCTTGTTTTTATTCTACAAGACAAAATTTTTAGAAAAGAAAAAATTGTGGTGAAAATGTTTACATATCTGGCAATATTTTGACGCGAGAAAAAAAATCTAGCAACTCATTTATACCAGGCTTAACAGACATTTTACTTTTCAGAACACAAAACATGTGTTTATAATGAGTAATAAACTTCTTTCTGAAAAAATTTACAGAAAGAGTTCTGGAAATTTTTTATTTGGATTTGATAGAATAAGAATTTATCTAACAGAAAACTCAAAAAATAAGTAAATTTTAATAATAACAAAAAAATTATAGTACTTTTAGTGGCGCGGGGTAAAATGGGTATAGTCAATGTTTTCGAGTTTGAGACATTAAATGCATGAAGATTAACAAGTTTAAATTATCTTTGCAAGACAGCTGTTAGATATTGTTCATGTTTTAAACTAAAAGTATGTTTTGTAAAAGTTTTATAAATAAGCACCCTGTATTAATTTGTTCTATTTATTATTTTAACTACTATAACTTATTCAAATTAGTACTTAAAGGTATTATATTTTTTGATTATTATCGATAGTTTATGATTACTGTAGGTTGGTAATTTACTGTAGCTTTACTATTATATACATTTACATTATAAGACATATTAAGTATTGATAGCACATATGATGTCTTTTTAATTTCCTTTTAAAACCAACCATGCCCAGAACATAATCTACGTACAACCTCACACACAAACACAACAGAATCCTTATGCCTCATTGCAAAGTTGTACTGAAAAAACTAAATTCTCCTGCTGTAGCTCTAGCATAAATGTGTACCTCATTGTCCGCAGCCATTTTCAAGCACTGAAAAGGCTATGAAAAATTTACAAAAGAAATGCAAGAGAGGGAAACACAGGTGTTAGAAGTTTTTACTACAGAGCAGGTGGCTGCAAGATTGTAAACAAAACAGACAAGAAACACAAAAAAAAAGCAAAAAATAATAAGACAAATAAATGTACAATTAATAAAAAAGGACATTAACAATAATTAATAAAACAGTCAATGAAGTTGAGGTGAAAACAAGAGGTTCTCCCAGTAGTTAAACCCAGCCATTGGCGAATGGATTGTTGTTGAATTTGTGGAAGAAGTCGATTCACTACGAGTAATTCATAGGTTTAATCATTGAAATCTTAGCTAAAGGTGAATAATATACCGAGAAGTTTGCTACAAAATCATCTGCCGGATTATCCTCTATGCTCCGCAAGAAAGATGACATCAATTATATGCAGGCATCACAAGTTGTAAAAATACTACCTCAACCAAATCACAAGTCTTTGGCAATACACCTTTTGTTCATAAATTCAGTTCAATAAATATTTTTTGTGGTTGTTTTGGATTAAAGTTTTATCCTCCAATGCATTTAAACTCAATTTTCTTTTATTTTCTCCATTAGTATCAATGTATTTCAACTTTAAACAGTATATACCCATTTTACCCCGGTGTATACCCATTTTACCCTGAAGTACGGGGTAAAATGGGTATACATCGGGGTAAAATGGGTATACCCCTTTACACTAAATTTAAAGTAAAAAGTGAACACAAACTATGTTCAAATTAGACCTAAGATACACAATGTATAGAATATTGAACAAAAGCATGATTATATTTCATGGTATTTCTGCTATAGGTCATTGAAATTAAAAAAGCTGTTTTTTATACCCATTTTACCCCGGGTGACCCTACTCCATTTATATAGATTACGGGGGGGGGGCATCTTTATCATATATCACAAGGGTTCTCAAACTTTTCTGACTCGCGGTACTCTTTAAATACAGTATAACTTCAATTTAACGATAGCTGATTTAACGATTTTCTCAATTTAATGATACATTTCACTGGTCCGGATTTGACTGTATTAATGTATGTTTATGCTCCTCGATTTAAGGATATCCTTGATTCAACGATAACTTTTTCCAGCCCCTTGACAGTCGTTAAATCGAGTTTATACTGTAACTAGTGGTACCCGCACGGCTTTGCCCGTAATAGAAAAAATTGAAAAGTCTTTTGGTTCGCCCGTATATTTACAAATAATGTATGGTGAATTTTCTAGCCAATTGACTTGTACCCATGTTACGGTTCCACGTTATGATAATTTCGTAATTTACTCGTCCGTCTTATGATAATTTTGTTCTTAAAATTGGAATAGAAAAAGAACCACATCGAATTTTCAAAAAATCGCTTCGAGGTGCACACCCCCATGCTACAAGCTAACTTTGTGCCAAATTCCATGAAAATCGGCCGAACGGTCTAGGCGTTATGCGCGTCACAGAGATCCGGACAGAGAGAGATCCTGACAGACAGAGATCCCGACAGAGAGACTTTCTCCTTTATTATTAGCAACTAGTGGTACCCACACGGCTTTGGCCGTAATAGAAAATTGAAAGGTCTTTTGGTTCGCCTGTATATTTACAAATAATGTATGGTGAATTTTCTTGCAATTGCCTTGTGCCCATGTTACGGTTCCACATTATGATAATTTCGTAATTTACTCGTCCATCTTATGATAATTTTTGTTCTTAAGAACCACATCGAGTTTCGAAAAATCGCTTCGAGGTGCACACCCCCATGCACCTTAACTTTGTGCCAAATTTCATGAAAATCGGCCGAACGGTCTAGGCTCTATACGCGTCACAGAGATCCTGACAGACAGAGATCCGGACAGAGAGAGATCCTAACAGACAGAGAGACTTTCAGCTTTATTATTAGCAAAAAGAAGATTAGAATTTTTTCACCGCACACTAGTCTATCTGTATTTTATACATATCGAAATTCCTTCAAGGTTTTGGAAGCCTTATTGAAACAAATATATTACCAATACAGCAACAGTGCTGGCTTCACTGGAGAATACAACTGTACAAGTTTCGATTTCGAAACGTTCGATGTTTCGGAAGAATGCTCGAAATGCTTAGAGTTCTCGTATTGCGGCAAATATCAAGTCGCAAGTTTAATTCTTGTTTTACTCGCTGTAACATGTCACGATCAGTCTTTAAAAATGTGTTTGTGTTTTTTTAGCGTAAATCTTGCAAATCACGTGACTCATGGGGCACGAACTCGCGATCATTCATGTAACATCATAAAAAAAATCGCTTGGAGTTAGGTCCGGAGAGCATGGTGGCTACAAAAGAATGATTGTCGTCATCAGAACCTCGTCAAATACACGACTATTCAACTCGGTACTGAGGGAATCGAGAATGTCTGTCAGACAATGGAGAGTCACCTATCTTGTAGAAAAATGAACGATCATTCATCACGACATGTTACAGGAATTACCAGAAGGATTAGTCTGAAGACTTGATGTCTGCTGCGTCACGAAAGGTTCACCTATCGAATGCAGGGTTAGCATAAAACAATACCCCGGTTTTAAAAATTTATATTTCATAAACTATTACACTTAGCACTATAAATGATACATAAAGATAAACTGTCAAAGTTTTTTGAACGTAAGTAACTACTTAAACGTGCACGTTGCGCACTAGTGCAGCCAGAAATTCCTTCAAGGTTTTCGGTCACAACAGTCCTTTCACGTGCATTAACTACTATATTCGGATTGGCAACAATGTTAAAACCAAGACCTCTGGGTTGTAATTGTATTAATTGTAGTTTAATCCCCCCCCCCCTACTTCGCTGCGCTTCTGACAGTCCGCAACGATGGATTGGCCGTGCAGGTGATGATGATTTACCTTTCATGCATTGCCCAGTCAGATCTCTAAACCTAACCCCATGTTTTTTCCCCCCATGAGGTTTCGTCGAAGACAGTGTTTATACACAACCACTGCCTACAAAATTGCAAGAACTGAAAGATCGCATATGTGTAGCACTACGAAAAATTGACAGTGAACCGCTCCAAAACGTATGTTACAGATGTGTGTCACGTTACTAAAAGGCGCACACATCGAACATTTGTCAGTGAAAAAGACTTGGACAGTTTATCTTTATGTACATTTATAGGGCTAAGGGTAAGTTTATGAAATACAAATTTTTAAAACCGGGATATTCTTTTATGCTAGCCCTGTATTTTGGAAACAAAACTTCTAGTTTCTTTCTCCGGTAAAGTCAACGTTAAATGAAAAATTATCATATAAGCTTTGTGCTACAATATGATTAAAGTGAAAGACCAACGTAAATGAAGCACACATTTTGAAAAAAAAAAATACAGCATATAGCTATTTCTAGGCTACAATGGAACCTCTTCATCAGTGCAAAAAGCTCACCAACGCAACCGGAAGTCGCGAGAGAACTGTCAAGGACCACGTGGGCACCGGTATTTATACCAAAGAGGGCCAACCAATAGGAATTCAGGACACAAGACAGCTAACAACCAATCAGCGAACAGCATGTCAACCCCGGGCTCAGAGCAAGACAACCAATCAGAAGCCAGTAGACAAAAAGAGTGAGAGACAACGAAGGAACAGGAAAAGCAATTACAGAAATTGCTTCCAAATATCATGAAAAAATGGAGTGCTGGAAAAATCATTGACAAGAGATTGAGAATTTTCATAATCTTTGCAGATGAAAAATCAAAACAGTGACCAGAAGTCCAACAATGCTGAGCGATGGAAGAACGAGCAAGTTCTTTATGTTTAACATAAATATATTATTGCTGTCTTTTCTTCAAAAATTGTGCTTTATTTACGTTGGTTTTTCACTTTAATCAAAGTCAACGTTCTTGCTGTATTGGAAATGTATGGGCAACTTATAATGCTTCTTTAATAAGCCTTTCGAGCTATGGTGGGAGTGGGGTGGTTTCCTTCAGTCAAAAGTACTACTTTTAGTTATTGAAATGGATAGAATGATCAAAAAAAAAAAAAAAATAACATGGGCTCAAAAAATACTTTTATTTTTCCAGCAGTTTTTTTTAATTAATTTTTTAAAATATCCGATTTTTCAAACAAGGCGTGGTCTTTATGACGTCACAAATGATGCTTTTTGGAGCATCTTTCTACTACATTTCCACGTTATGATAATCAAGCAGCGAATTAAAATTGCGCTCTACGCTTGCTGTCAACCATCTCGTTGCCAATACACGTGAGTAAAGATGCGAATTAAATAATTAGCTCTGTGAGTGGCAACACAGAATGGCATTTCATCATTGTGATGTCATTGCGAAGAAATGTAAATAATGAAAGCTCACCGATTTAAGTTTTTTTTTTTAAATATTAAACTTGAACAAATTATTTAAAAAATGGTCAGATCCTACGTTTTTAAGCATGCTCTTTCAGAAAAAAATACTTTTGAAATTTTGGAAGTGACCCCATTGCCACAAAACCCGGACACTTCGCTACACCCCTCGTCAATTTTTGCGGCACTTAGTTTTGAGAACCCCTGATTTATCAGATTACCTATTTCTTTTATTCGTCCTATTAATAAGTGGCCGAGTACTCGTACAATGAAACCTTTAATTAATAATAGCTCCTTGTTTCGGGAAAATTAAGGCTAGTTAGCAAGGGCTTTCATGGTGCTTCTTGGTGAAAATTTTTTAACCCTAATGCTGAAAATACACTCCTTCCTCCAACCCCCCTCCCTCTCCATCACATCATACTAGTCTATATAATGACTGTTTGCAAAGTTCCGAAACTGTTGATGCCGACGCACATTTAGTAGATGCAAGGCGCATTTAGAGCTTAGGGGGGGAGCTAAACTAGGGGGGATCATCCATTTTCATTTTATTGACATTGAGGTGGTGAAAGGAAGAGTAACATGAAGTGAGCTGTCTTGAGGAAGAGTGCTTAACACTTTGACTTCCAAGCCAAAATTGAAAATTTTCATCACAGGACAACCGATGGAATACGAGCAGAGTTGGGCACATTTTAATTGCATGAACAATTAAAGATTAACAATTGATTAACTGGTAAACGTAACCATAACAACTAACAATTGATCAATTGTAATTGTGGAAAATTACAATTAACGATTAATTAATTGTATTTTACTACAGTTAACAATTAATTAATTCTTAATTGTAGTTTGCTACAATTAACAATTAATTGTTAATTTTAGTTTGCTACAATTGTCAATTCTTTTGTGAATTTTAATTAAAACTAACTCTTAAAAAAATTACTGGTTTTGTATAACATATATACTGTACAGGCGAAGGAAACAGGTCTACCTGGGATGTGGACGCTGGACGGGTACCATATTACTATCTATTTAAATACACATGTTAGCAACTAATAAAAGATCAATGCTCAACAGTAACTTTATTACGAGCAATAAATTATTTACTGCAACATATGACTTTTCTCAAAAAATCTTATGGCTCCAGCGTAATTTCCTCAGAAAAAGTATATTTCAATTAAAAATTCGAAAAACCTTTTTTTTTCCTTTTTTTAATTAGTAAAAGTCTAAATAACATCCGAGAGAAATTTCAGAAATGTATCTTAATTAGTACATGATTTTAAAAAAAATTAAACAGAGCGTTCTCCGAGACCTCACGTCCCCTGTTCTGTCCTTCTTTCTCACCTACCCTGTTATAAGTTAAACTAAAACAATGATTTACACAAACTTAAAACACTTAATTAAAACACAAACATTTACGTGTGGAAAAAGCTTGCCTAGACGAGACTAGTTCACGCGGCGAGCAAGCAGTCAGTACTGAACGAAAAAACGAAATTGAATAATACTTTGGACTCTGTACCCTGTGCTCTACCTATTAATACATAAAGTTAATTGTTAGTTTTAATTGTTTCATAAAACAATTTAAAAAATTAATTGCAATTATTTTAATTGCGAGAAACGATTAACGTACATTAATCCAATTAAATTAATTGCAAAGGGCAATTAATAGTTTAATTGCAATTGATTTAATTGCAATTTCTTTTTTAATCAATTAACAAAGCAATTGAAAAAATAACTGATTAATGCCCAACACTGAATACGAGCTATCATCGTTGAGAAGATATAAAAGGGAGGGAGTGAAGACCTTCATTCGTGAAGCAAAGATTCAAAGTCACGTGAAGAAGGTCACGTGACAGGTTCTAAAGCAAAGCATTGGAAGAAATCGGGTTTCTTTCGACAGGTCTTCAGGTTTCACGCAGAGCGTGTCAACCATTCGTCGTTGCGGAGTCACGTGACTTGGGGTTTTGCCTCAGCTTTTGCTAAGCAAATGGTTGGAAATGATCTTTCTATTTACTGATTCCTGTCCTAAGGCTATCATATCTGGTAGCCAGTATCCGAAAAAAAGAAAACATCACTGATTACCATCTATGATAGCCATGACAGTCAAAGTTTTAAGACATATTTTCGAAGTTCTTGTAAATAGTACATTATTTCAGATGTTCTCAAAATCAATGCAGTTGCACTCGTAAACTTTATAGAGCTTTTCTTTAACTAATGTTCAGAGTAGTCGTATTGTCTATAAATGCCTATTCAGTCCATAGACAACAACTTTTATGGACGGAACAGGGCACTAAACAAATTAATCCAGCTCTGCATAAAATGCTGAGTCCACCGAAGTGATTCTGCGCCCCATAAATTCGATTCCTAGCGAGAAGGAGGAAACGTGCCGCTGTTTTAGTGTGCCATAACAAAAAAGAAACTACGTCCTCAATGGAAAGATGGGAATAAACAACAAAATGGTGATTTTTTTTTCCTCCGTTTTTTCTTTTCGGGAAAATTGCTCTGCTCGGAAAGTCTCGGAAAGTATTGATCAAAGTCTTGCGCCAAGAAAGTTTAAACGCTACCGGAAATACCGGTAACGAGAAACAGTAAAACATTTAGCGTTTTCAGCAAAATATTTTTTTCCTTTCTCGTCATATTTATTCGTAAAATATTTATATCTATGGTCTAGTAATTTTAACTGTCATTAAAATATTCTTTCATACTTAGTTCTATCTGGTTTATTTACTCACATCGTTTAGTGATTCATCCATTTAATTAGTCACGTTAGCCGTATTTATTAGTAAACTAGTGGTACCCGCACAAAAATTAAAAGGTCTTTTGGTTCGCCTGTATATTTACAAATAATGTATGGTGAATTTTCTCGCCAATTGGCTTGTGCCCACGTTACGGTTCCACGTTATGATAATTTCGTATCTCGCCAATTGGCTTGTGCCCGTGTTACGGTTCCACGTTATGATTAATTTCGTAATTTACTCGTCCATCTTATGATAATTTTGTTTTAAAAATTGGAATACAAAAAGAACCACATCGAATTTTCGAAAAACCGCTTCGAGGTGCACACCCCCATGCCACAAACTAACTTCGTGCCAAATTTCATGAAAATCGGCCGAACGGTCAAGGCGCTATGCACGTCCACAGAGATCCAGACATCCTCCAGACATCCAGACAGAGAAACTTTCAGCTTTATTATTAGTAAAGGGGGCCGTGATAGCCCGATCGGTAGAGTGTCGGATTCGGGGCCGGAGGGTCCTGGGTTCGAACCTCGATGGTCGAAGATCCACCGTCGTCATTAAAGGGGACTGGGCGACGTTAAATATGCTCGTGGTCTCAATGTCCTCCAAGTGAAACGATACCTCTGGGGGTGCTAGCACCAGGTAGCTATTAGCTCCTGAACTGATTCTAAATTCTCATAAACTATTCGATCCGGTGATGGTGCTGCCATCTATCGGTATATAAAATAATGGAGGCAAGGCACTTAGTATGCAGTCCTCGACATAAATACAGTTGTAGTCAGTTGTGACTCTGAATAGGAATAGGTTATTAGTAAAGAATATGTACTTGGTCTTAAAATATGTAAAACTTAATAGAACTTATTTGTATAATTAATCTTTAAAATTTTATTCACCAGCTCATTCAGTAGTTTAAAATGCCACTAAACTATTTCACTACATTTAGCCATGTTTTGTCAAATCAGTAGTACAGTAGACCCTCGTTTACGCGGGGGTTACGTTTCACGGAAATGCCGCATAAATCGAAACCGCGTAATTTGAGACTTAATATAGTAGTGTTAAAATAGGGGTTAGGTTCCATACATAAAAAAAAAAAAACTACTTCATTCTAGTGATGACTAACTGTATAATAAGTTTAATGTGTACTTATATCGACTTTTATGCACAACATGCGTAAAGAAAACAAACTAATTTCGTGTTCTATTTATAAAGAGGAGCTGGCTACGATATGGCAGTCATTAAAAATGTTTCTCTGTAATTCTTTGCAGAGCATTAACGCATCCATGACCACTTGCGTCATTTCCATGATAGAATCTTCCCTCACTAACAAATCAGAAAGATCATTTCTATTGTCTGGGAATGGCTCAAAATTTTCAATGTGAACGTTTTTGGTTGTGCGCCACCGATGTCAGTATCCTCTTTGGTTTTGGCCGCCTTTGTAACTCTTAAAAGCTCTTCTTCCAGTAAGTTCTGAGCTGTGTGAGATTAATAACTTTACTTCTGGAAAAAGAAACTGGAACCAATTAAGGTCAGTTGGGGTAAGTGCGGTCTTGGGGCAAGTGCGGTATTGGGGCAAGTGCGGTATTGGGGCAAGTGCGGCTTAGGTTAATAATCAGAAACCGGGAATATCTGCAAGGCTGCTTGCCATCTGGGTAGCTTGGTAAACGTTATTACTTTGCACTGCGTGCGTTAGATCGCGCTACTTGAATGGTAACTCTACTCCCTCCCTCGTTTCCTAACTTTTCTCATTCCCACTTTTACAGTGCCATGTTGTTATGGTTCGAGAAATCATTGTTTCTTCTGTTGTTGTTCTCACTTTTTCGTGCTTCCAAAACGTAAGTACAACTATTTCATGTCCACTTTTCGTATTTTTAAAGCTGAGATTTATTATTTTTTACTTTAAAATCAATTAACTTTAGGGCTGCACTTGCCCCAGAAAATTATACGACTGGGAAAGTGCGGCCCGAAAAAAAGGGGCAAGTGCAGCCTCGCATTTCTTGGGGCTGCACTTTCTCATTAATCTGGCAATGTTCTTTTATGACATATAAAATTTGCTTGCAACGATTTAATGAAGTAATGTAATTAATTTTTAATCCCTGCATCTTTGTCTAACTAACAATAAGTGTCACTAGTCTATATTGTTCCAATATAACTGCTTATACATACTGCTCCATAATATAAATTAAATTGTTAATTACTATACTAAGTGTACTTATACAAAAAAATATGTTCAAGTTCGTCAAAGACATTTTACCTTTTGTCAGTTGTATAGTTACCTTTTGTATTGTTAAAATAATATTTTATAAGTTCGTTGATATTCAAGTTTTAAAGATTATCCATTGATATGCAAGTTTTTTTTTTTTTTTTTTTTTTTTTTTTTTAACTTATCTTTATACATAAAGGGCTTATCTCTGTCCGGATGTCCGAGGTAAACTTCAAAACTACTGGTGGGATTTTAACCATTTTTTCACCATAGATAGCTACATAAACGGGGAACAACTTAGGCTATAATTTATTGCTAAAAAACTTAATTTAAGAACGTCGTGATCGAAAACAGTAAATGTTATGTAATTTCCACATCAAATGATTAAAGATTAAACCCATTGCTTCGAAAATTTGTTGCCTAACAACAGCAATATTAAAAGTAATCATAATGTAAATATTGAATCAAGTCCTCTCTGGAGCAAGCATGACATTGCTTTCTTAGGAATTGCATCCTCATCTTTATACATAAAGGGCTAATCTCTGTCCGGATGTCCGGGGTAAACTTCAAAATTACTTGAGGGATTTTAACCATTTTTTCACCATTGATAGCTACATAATCGGGAAACAACTTAGGCTATAATTTATTGCTAAAAAATTTAGTTTAAGAGCGTCGTGATTGAAAACAGTAAATGTCATGTAATTTCCACATCAAATGATTAAAGATTAAACCCATTGTTTCGAAAATTCGTTGCCTAACAACAGCAATATTAAAAGTAATCATAATGTAAATTTTGAATCAAGGCTTCTCCGGAGCAAACATGAGTCTAAAGTCATTTAAACATTTGGAAACTCACTTTTTTTTGTGTTTGTACTATTTATGTAAATAAAGCGCACAGTTTTTTTTAATGATCTTTGTTTTTGTTAGATATATTTTGGAAATTCTTCAAATTTTTATATGCTTCACTTTGCGCTTTCGTTTCTAAATGAATACTCTTTCGTTCTTTATACTTACTGCTGTTTTACTTTTATGGGTAAGGATGAAGCTCAATTTTTAATGACGTCAAAGCGGTGTGTTTTGAGTTCTTTCAGTTAAAACAGAAAACAAAAGAAAGTAGCGATTGTTTCTCACAATTATTACTGACCCAGGCAACGCCGGGTATTTTTGCTAGTTAGCATAATAAAAGTTATCTTTCATGTTCTTTATTTAATTTAAAATAAAAACTTCATAATTTTGTTTAATAATCCATTGTTCCTTGAACGTTCTTCATTTTACATTGACAGGTTTCGTTAGGAAAAATGTAATAACTTCCCAATGAATAGGTGAAAATAAAAATAAAAAAATCGTTTTTAATTAGGAAAAAATACTCTATTGATTGCACTTGCCACTTATTTTCTCAAACGGTTTTTAAAAAAAATTCAGCTAGGTGATGCTCTTGCCCCACTTTTATTGAGAAAGTGCGGCCCTAGAGCACAATAGTTTTAAAAAAAATTTTCAACTTTTTTACCTGCAATGGTTTTAACATGCTCATGTCTTGGGAAACACACTGAAACAGGTAACATAAGAAATAAAAATTAATTTTTTTTTATTAAGTCTTGTAATGTCTAGGCCTTAATAAAGTCGAACTGTACAATTTAAGGGCTGCACTTCCCCCAACTCACCTTACATAAAATGTCTCCGGTGGCCCGAGCTCGATTATTAGCAAGCCAAAATGTGGTTTATTACGTGTAATCTGCAATCGTTAGGAGTTTGGCTTTTGAAAGAGGGGAAAATTTTATCTGTTTGAGGTGTCGCATCCGCGTAAAATAAAATAAAGGTGTCAAATATTAAACCGCGTATCATCGAAACCGCGTAAAATAAACCCGCGTAAAACGAGGGACTACTGTATTTCATGCCATATTCATATGATTATCATTCTTGAACAAGTTAATCATATCATTTAGTAATTTTAAATATGCAATCATATCACCTACTGCGAAATGTATGCAAAATATTCAGTCATAAATAGTCTTACCAATTATCACCTAATCATATATTTTTTTAAGTCATATTTTATCGCAACGTATTTAGTCACACAATTTAGTAACTAAAAATAATGTAGCTGAATATCATTCCGTGCTTTGATGATTCATTAACGATTTAGTTCTAGCATGATTGAAAAACACCTTCAATTTAATCTTTATCACACACACACACACACACACACACATTTTCAAGTTTTTTTTATGTATTTATTTAAAACTTTGCTCAAAAAAAAATATTTTGTAATCACATTGCTTACTGTTCTCTCTTGACGGTTTTGATGTTCTTATGATTTTATTTCCCCCCCCCCCGCCTCCCTCTGCAGCACCACCGTCGACCGGCCTTACAATGCTGCTCCTATAGCGAAAACCGTCCCCAGGTTGCGTCCATATCCTACACAACAGGAACGCATACATACACAACTACACACATACACAACTACACACATACACACTCATGCCTGCACACAGACACAAACATGCTCTCTTAAAAAATTCCAGCGATTTTAACTCAGACTGAGTAAATTTTCACTCCTTTCCAGTGTCGAAAACGCACTTTCCTCATAGGAGTGAATTTCATTCCTTTTGCGGAGCGGTTATTTTCACTCCTTTTGGATAAGCTTATTTCACTCCCTTTTGATAAGTGTTTTTCACTCTTTTTAAGATTAAATTAATATCCTAAATGAGTGGTTGCTTTCTGTTTTGGAAAGCCGCTATTTCACTCTTTTTTAGAATAAAATAGGTAAAATCATTTCACTCTCCTTTGGTGAAATTGTTTTTTAAACGTGTTTCATGTGCTTATGCTGTGTATTTGAATTTAAAACTGTTTTTAAAACTTATTTCATTTGAAAAAAAATTAGTTTTTTAAATTAAAAAATGAAAAAAAAATGTTTTTAGTGTTTTTGAAGAGGATGCACAAGAACTGTATGGCAAATACGAAGAATTTTCTTTTTTATTAAAACTTTAACTGGTAATATTTCTTGAACTACTGGTACATCGTTACAAATCACCCACGTGCAATATTACGTACATTTCCGAATCTAAAGATTGAAATAAAACTAAAAAACCCACACAGTTCCAAATAAATAGATTTAAAATTTTGAAACTCTATATTGATATTCTCGGTGTGCCTTTTAACATTAATAATGTTTTAAAAGTTACATCAGTTCAAATTAATTTAAAAAGTCACTCATAAATTGTGACAAGATACGTTTGAATTCAATTTTGTTTCTTCGAGGCCATTCATTAATTACGTAAGGACAATTTTGGCAATTTTTGACCTTCCCTTCCCCCTATGTAAGGGTATGTAAGACTCCCCCCCCCCCCTCTTAGGTAAGATTCTTTTTTCTTCACAATAATAAAATAACAAATATTACATCACTGGGATCGTTCTTAAATTAACTATCATTTTTTTAAATTTTTTTAAAAACATTTTTGAGTAAAGAAATGTTTACTGTAAGGAATCTAGACCGAATGTTTTTTGACAAATAATTTTTGTATATGATGCGATAATAATTAAAAATAAGACATGCAAAACACAGTGCGATTCTTTTATTATATTTTACACGTTTCATTCTTTGAAACAAAAGTAAAAAACAGCTCATCCTATAATCATACTTTTACCTTCCTGAAGCAAATGAAATATAATATTTGCCAAACAACTTGACCGCGGATTTCTAATATAAAATATCGGCTTGGAAAATATTACGTAAGAATGGATCTACCCCCCCCCCTCCCCCTCTCCAAGCAAGGGTATGTAGAGAATTTTCCACCCCCTCCCCCTCAGGACCCTGAATTAATGACTGGCCCGTTACACATATGAATGAGTGTATTATACAAAGTTTATGATACTCTTTAAAGTTTAATATACACAAAAACAATGTTTAATTAATTTAAAATATACGCAGTGGTTGGAGCTCCGACCATCGGGAGCGGATTCGGTATCCGACCTATAGATTTGCGCATGGTCGGGTCTGTAACACCTGCCTAAAATATATATACAGTACACACTCACCAAAGATGGTAACGACTGTTTCAAATGTCATATTTTTGATTCGATGATCGAAACAAAATTGTTGATGAAAGTTTCATTCATTTGGAAGAAAAAGTTACAAAAAGTTCGCCGTAACATTGCACGTGGATGATTTGTAATGATATACGAGCAGTTCAAGAAATATTAACAGTTACAAGTTTCAATAAAAAGGAAAATTCTTCTCACTTACCATGCAGTTTTTGTGCACTTCCTTCAGAAACCTCATTCGACAACAAATATTGTTTAAATTCATTAAATGAAGACATTTAGAATGCGACATCCACTTGTTACTCGCGACCAACGTTGGGTAAGCCTAACGTGGAGGTATAGAAAATTCTCCCTAAACAAAATCACGTGACAGAATCGAACCAATGAAAATGTTTTTGAGTCCTTCTTTTAAAGAATGTTTTTAGATTTCGCTCATCAACGGAGTGTTTTCGAATTTCACGCGAATAAAGAAAAGTTTTAGTCTTGGTTTTTTCGTAAAGCGTCTTTTTTCGATAAAGCTAGCACTCAGAAAGAATGAATGCACCCGCAATAGATTTCACTCTTTTTAAGAGTTATTTTTTCGCTCTTTTGAATTAAGAGTGTGCACACACACTCGTGATTGCGAAAAACATAATTTGAATTCCAGATGTCAAAATTGAAATTTTTTTTTCTTTTTTTTTGCTTTTATAGTTTTGGTATACAGTGGCAGATAGAAAAAAAACTTTTCCATTTGCAAAAATTTATATTTTTAAAATGTTTTCACGAAATTGAAGAACAAATGTTTTGAAACTTTTGCCAAAAAGAAAAAAAAGGAAGCTTCAGCTGACATGTTTCAATAAAAAAACTAATTCCCGCATGCATTTAGAGGACCAGCAACAAATTGATAAAGCCAAAACTCTTTTAATCATCTGTAACCACAAATCGCAGGGAACAAGCTGTAAATTTCTGCAATCAGTTTACTTACTATGTACAGTAATTGTATACATTTTTGTGAAAGTATCTCTTATATTTTCGAAAACATAAGCATTTCTTTCAAAAATTTTCACTTTTCTTCGTATGTTTTGGCTCATAACGCGCAGAGTTTTCCGTCATGGCTTACCAAACTTTCGGAAAACTTTACGGCATGCAAGATAATTATGAAATTAAACGTTTGAAATAAAAAATTTTGAAATTTTGATGAAATATGAACATGTAAAAAAATTGTTATTGCGCATGCGCTAAAGATAGTAGTTAATGATTTTCAGAACTTCTTGGACAAAGCATTTGGCTACTCATAAAAAAAAAAATTTAGATGACTATCATAAGAACTTTAAAAGATATCGACCAATAGGGCCGAACTTCAATTATTCTCGGAAAGATGACGATTCATAAGGGATCGTTCACAAACGAGTTCCTATCGTTACTCGTGATTGCGAAAAAAAAATTTGAATTCCAGATTTCAAAATTCAAAGTATTATTTTGTGAACATCATCTCGATTTAAACATTACAAAGAAACGCAGACCGTTGTAGCAGAGGTCATTATAATGCAGGTCTACTATACGAGGATATAAAAGGCAGCATTCTACATCTGCCTGTGAACTGAAGTCTCTGCTGATATGCTTGTTTGAAAGTTACATATATGAGTAATTTAGTTAAGTTATCTATAAAACTTTACTTCGTTTTTCAATATTCTTTTAAATAAAATGAGCTGTTGAAAAATAGTATAAAATCTATTAAAAGTTTCAAAACATGACCCACAAAATAACTAAATTAAGGCGTAAAAACAGTTGAAAGTTAAACAAGTCAAACAAGCCATTAAATTAAGCCAACATCTCATTGAAAGAAAAAAATGTGCCATCTAAATAAAATATCACTAAAAGCTCCATTCGAATGTGAAACTAAAGCATAAAAGTCAAACAAGAAGGCGAACTGTTTTTTTTTTTTTTTTTTTTTTCGCCAATTATGAAAGTCAGCTAGTATCCACAGTAACGTAACTAGGGGTTGGCCGGAGTGGCTCTCGCCAGGGGCGCAGCAGCCTGGGGGGGGCGGCATTTCAAATGATTAAAACAAAATCATAGAATTTGAAAAATGCTTTAAAAAATGAAAAAAAATCTCGCAAGAAAAAGAGCTAGAGACACATACATAACATCTACTGAGAAGGAATTGTTGAGCATCATTGAAAACAATTCTAAACGAGCTGATGTGTGCATCACATGACTTCCTTTTACTCCAATTTAATGTCATTTCCCCACTACTGGCAATTTTAATGTGATTCAATAGTTTACTCTCTAAATATCACCAACAGTGGCCAAATTAAAACCAGATTACAAAAAAAATTTGCCAAGTTGGCGACAAAACTTGGCGACCAAAAGACTGGCGATAAATCGTCGTGTCCGCCAAATTATAACACCACTTGAGTTTACATCGAAATAAACTATGATTTCCCCCAAAAAAGGGGCAAAACCCCTTTAGAAACACTCGAATGCAACCAAAAGGAGAGGTGCACAACTAGACCCCACTAGGAGTCTACGTACCAAATTTCAACTTTCTAGGACATTCTGTTCTTGAGTTATGCGACAGACATGCGCACAATACATACATACGTACATACAGACGTCACGAGAAAATTCGTTGTAATTAACTCGGGAATCGTCATTATGGATATTTCCTGTGTCTGTACGTTCTTAGGCACTTATCCACGTGAGGTCGAGTGGAAAAAAAACTCAATATTCATTCGGGGGTGAGTAAAATGGAAATTAAGGTCGATTTTTGAGTGATTTTTTTTTTTTTTTTTTTTTTTGGGAATACAATACTGCCTTATTTGTAAAAGGAAGTAAAAAGAAAAAAATTACAATGCTGTCCCCTATTTGTCGAATCAACTAATCAAAATGTTCCAAAAAAAAAATTGGAGGTCACAATGACCTGCGGTGACTTCCTATGTGGGCGACCCTGGGGAGGCAGCGCAATTTCTTTAGTTCGCCAGAGGCGCTAGACCCCATAGTTACTCTACTGAGTATTTAAACACCAAAAATATACCCCTATTCTTCCCTCTGTGTATAAGCGTGTATTGATAGGATGGATCTAACTCAAACTATTTCGTCAAAAACCTGAATGCTCGCAGTCAAAATTCGCCACTAAACCTCAAACCTCGTAGTACGTGCTTCCTGGGAACTAACGATTTGTGTTTTATTTCATCACTTCCAATACGGCTTCTTTTGCTACCAAACACATTTTACATTTACCTGGAAGGAAAAACCTATCCAGTTTAATCTTTTAGCAAGGGAAAAGAAAAATGTGCCGACGTGCAAAGTTATCCGACGGAAAAGAGTGAAGAAGATTTTTTTTTTTTTCATTCGTATATGCTAAGAAAATATTTAGATAGAGAGCTAAAGGGCAGAGGTATTGTTAATTAACTTTTCAACTTTCTCATTTTCTGCTTCAATGTATCCTGAATTCTCTCCTTTTCCGAAGCTGTTTTAATTATTCGGCTGCGTGACAAGTATTTGCAATACTTTTCAGAATCAAATTAAAGTCGTGTTTGAGAACGGTTTTGTTCTGTTTCGTTCCCCTGTCAATTGGGTCACAAGTTAATGTGGTGCTTTTTTAAGCTTAAAGCTTGTGAAGCGTTATGCATTCTTTGCAAATATTTACCAATCAACAGAGAGGCCTCCGAACTTAAAGTTTTGGGTAGGCAGATATTCTCAATTTGTCGAATAGACTTCCAAATTTCACCAAATAATGATAATTTCGCTGAATGGACTGCCAAATTTCACCAAGTAATAATAATTTCGCTGAATGGACTTCCAAATTTCACCAAGTAATAATAATTTTGCCGAATGGACTTCCAAATTTCACCAAATAATGATAATTTTGCCAAATAGACTTCCAAATTACACCAAATAATGATAATTTTGCCGAATAGACTTCCAAATTTCTCCAAGTAATGATAATTTTGTCAAATGGACTTCCAAATTTCACCAAATAATGATAATTTTGCCGAATGGATTTCCAAATTTCACCAAATAATGATAATTTTGCTGAATGGTCTTCCATTTTTCACCAAATACTGATAATTTTGCCGAATGGACTTCCAAATTTCACCAAATAATGATAATTTTGCCGAATGGACTTCCAAATTTCACCAAATAATGATAATTTTTCCGAATGGAACTCCAAATTTTTCCGAAGGATGATAATTTTGCCAAATCGTCTGAAAAAACTCCCGCAATAAGGAAATTTTTGTAAGGTCGTAGTGACCTCCCGTGACCTCCCATCGGGGTGCCCTTGCCAGTCGAGCACAAAGGTTAGGAATGGGTTCATTTTGAGATGTGGTCTCTGCCAGTGCAGGAGTCCATGTCCTACGGAATCTGGCTTTTAAAAAGTTGTTGCAATGGCCCAATTAAGTTTTAGAGAAGCATTTAAACTTGTCCAATCATTTCTGATTAATTTTCTGAATGTTATATATCGTCGCCTAAGAGCAACAGTAAGATATCTAATCCCAGAAATAACACTAAGATATCTTACTGTTGCTCTGAGGCGACGATATGTAAACATAGAAATAAAGCATTAGGATATCGTGTACTAACTAGTGGTACCCGCACGGCTTTGCCCGTAATAGAAAATTTAAAAGGTCTTTTGGTTCGCCTGTATATTTACAAATGTATGGTAAATTTTCTCGCCAATTGGCTTGTACCCATGTTACGGTTCCACGTTATGATAATTTCGTAAATTACTCGTCCATCTTACAATATTTTTGTTCTTAAAATTGTAATAGAAAAAGAACCACATCGAATTTTCGAAAAATCGCTTCGAGGTGCACACTCCCATGCTACAAACTAACTTTGTGCCAAATTTCATGAAAATCGGCCGAACGGTCTAGGCACTATGCGCGCCACAGACATCCTACAAACATCCTCCGGACAGAGAGACTTTCAGCTTTATTATTAGTAACTAGTGGCACCCGCACGGCTTCGCCCGTAATAGAAAAATTAAAGGTCTTTTGGTTCGCTTGAATATTTACAAATAATGTATGGTGAATTTTCTTGCCAATTGGCTTGTACGGACGGTACAGTTCCACGTTATGATAATTTCGTATCTCGCCAATTGGCTTGTGCCCATGTTACGGTTCCACGTTATGATAATTTCGTAATTTATGATAGTTTTTTTCTTAAAATTGAAATAAAGAAGAACCACATCGAATTTTCGAAAAAATCGCTTCGAGGTGCACACCCCCATGCTACAAACTAACTTTGTGCCAAATTTCATGAAAATCGGCCGAACGGTTTAGGCGCTATGCGCGTCACAGACATCCTATAGACATCCTACAGACATCCAGACATCCTCCGGACAGAGAGACTTTCAGCTTTATTATTAGTAAAGAAGAAGATAATTTCGTATCTCGCCAATTGGCTTGTGCCCATGTTACGGTTCCACGTTATGATAATTTCGTAATTTATGATAGTTTTTTTTCTTAAAATTGGAATAAAAAAAGAACCACATCGAATTTTCGAAAAATCGCTTCGAGGTGCACACCCCCATGCTACATACTAACTTCGTGCCAAATTTCATGAAAATCGGCCGAACGGTTTAGGCGCTATGCGCGTCACAGACATCCTACAGACATCCTGCAGATATCCTACAGACATCCAGACATCCAGACATCCTCCGGACAGAGAGACATTCAGCTTTATTATTAGTAAAGAAGAAAAGATAAAATAATCTGATGTGTGCATCATGTGACTTCCTTGTATTGTACATAATTGGCAATATGTTTCCCAATAGGGAACAGAAATCTTGATGATGTATCGTCAATTTATGATATTATTTCAGTCCGCATAGAAATTAACTCGGATTTGCCACAAAAAATGTGCAAGCGAAGCTTTTGGAATGTCAAATCGGAACCAAAATAAGCATTACTTTAGTTGTGTAGCAGTGCACTACTTTAGTTGGGTAGTAGGGCACTGCTACAGAACTAAAGTAATGCTTATTTTGCTAAGTAATGCTTATTCGAAAGTGCACTACTTTAGTTGGGTAGTAGTGCACTACTATAATTGAAGCAAACTTAACCTGGCAGCATTATGAAGGCTACGCAGATCCAACCATAGTGTTACGACGTTGCTAGGTTAGGTTTTCCCCAACTATAGATCCTGTACAGACCTGACGAACGAAATCTCACCCTTATACGCATAATGTTTCAGAGTTACGCGAAATACTTACATACATACACACATACATACGTACATACTTACAGGGTGTCCTGAAAAAGACTGACTGTTTTCAAAAATTGATAACAGGAGAACGGTTAATGATAAAAAAGAAATTCTTGCAGAAAATTCATGTGGTGGGCCCTAAACTTTTTCCCTTCAGAGTTCCAAATTTTAGTTCAAAATGTTTCAATAGATGGCGCTGCACACAGTAAGCTGTAAGTCAAAAAAGAAGATTTGAAATTTATCGATTTTTCCTCAAATTGCGAAATGGGTTAAAGCTGACTATTGTTTGAAAATATTGTTTTGTTCTTTTGTACATTATTTTCGAAAAATTATGATGTAATTTTCTATATTTGTTTCGATTTACGGGCTGACTATCTGCAGCGCCATCTATTGGAAAAATTTTCAACTAAAATTTGGAACTAAGGGGGGTAAAATTTACGTCCCACCACATGAATTTCCTGCAAGAATCATTTTTTTATCAACAAAACAGTCAGTCTTTTTCAGGACAGCCTGTATATGCACCCATACAAATGTAGTGAGAAACATCGAGATAATTAACTCGAGATAGGTCAAAATGGATATTTCAACGGCCCATACTTTTGCAGGTGCATGTACAAAAGTACCGAAATGCAGGCTAACATTCTGTCAGAGGAAAATAAAACGGAAAGATAGGTAGAAATCAAAATTCAGTTTTTTCGTAACTACAATACTTGCTCTACTTCAAGCAAGGAAGTTTAATTTTAATGCCTTTCTTCAGAGCTTAGATACTAAGATATTCATTATGAAATCTTGGATTTTACTACATTCGAGTGTAGTTAATGAACATTAATCCTTTTTATTAACAATATTGACGTTTCACATCTACATTATTCCAGCTGGGTTTAAAGTTAACCGCCTAACATTAAGCGACCTTCAGAATCTAGTCATTTTAAATTAATTTGCCCTCAAAATTAATCTGCAGTCGAAAATTAATAAGCAGATTTCATGTCCTGAATCATTTTATTATGAAGTATTTAATATAAGTTTTCCGATCCAATACCACTTTCGATGTAGCTTATTTGTCACTACAAATGCATCGAGGGGTTGTCCATAAATAATGTTGCACTTATTTTATGTTGTATGGTATTTATGTTGTTTAAATATTTGAACCCCTCCCCTTCCTCCTACGTCGCCTAACCTCCGCCTCTGTTTGTTTGCTTATGAAAAACAGCATCACGCTGTTTTTAATAAGTATATTGCCATAAAAACGCGTTATATCACTCATTGTTACTCGTTTGCCACTAATTCACAATTTTGAAACACCCCTCCCTCCCTAAAATCGAAATGTTATTCTGAACAGCCCCTAAATTTAATAAGTTGTCAGCTAGCAAAGAGTTGACTTGTAGGTGACCTGTTCTAAGAGATGCGACTACGCATAACTAAGTAGTAAATGAAATAAATAAATACCTTTTGCTTTAAAAAGTGAAAAAGCACAAATTTTCAACCAAAAAAAAAAAACGAACTGACACTCTTTTCAGGGTTACAAGGAATCTCTTTTTCAAATCAAAAACGGATGATCTTATTAATTAAAATACAGACAAACGCTTCACCGATCTTGCTTGTTCCTTTGTTGGATGACATTACATCCACAAAGCCCACTTATTTTACGTTGCAAAAGTGTGCTCTTGTAACCCCAAAGCCACGTGTCTATTTATTATTATTATTGTTATTTACTTGTTCGTTTTAGCATTGTATACATTTTTATCTATTCTGCAGTTTCTGTGCTTAGCTATATTAAAGTTTTAAGTCCTACGGTATCAAGTGCAAATAAAGATTACATGAGGAAAATGCAGCTAGCATAATTCTATTTTGTAATTAAAACGAGCTGATGTGTGCATCACATGACTTCCTTTTACTCTAATTTAATGTCATTTTCTCATTATTGGCAATTTTAGTATGATTCAATAGTTTAGTCTCTAAATATATCCAACATTGGCCAAATTGAAACCAGATTAAAAAAAAATTTTAACGAATCGCCAAATTTGTCGCCAAGTTGGCGACAAAACTTGGCGACAAATTTGGCGATATATCGCCAAGTGTCCGCCAAATTATAACACCACTTAAGTTTACATCGAAACTAACAATGATTTCCCCCCATAAAGGGGCAAAAGACCCCCTTTGGAGCATACGAATGCAACCAAAAGGAAGGTGCACAACTAGGAGTCTACGTACCAAATTTCAACGTTCTAGGACTTTCCGTTCTTGAGTTATGCGACATACATACACACATACGCACATACATACGTACATACAGACGTCACGCGAAAACTCGTTGTAATTAACTCGGGGATCGTCAAAATGGATATTTCGGGTGTCTGTACGTTCCTAGACACACATCCACGTGTGGTCGGGTTGAGAAAAAAACTCAACATTCATTTGGGGGTGAGCAAAATGGAAATTAAGGCCGATTTTTGGGTGAAAATTTTTTCGCGAATTTAATACTTTCTTTTTTGTAAAAGGAAGTAATACAATGACCAGTATAATCATTCTATTCATGACTGAATCTTGCATAGAGTTTTAAAACTTTAATAAATGAATGGCTTTGAAAAATATGGCGTGAACAAATTAGACTAGCTTGTGGAACACAGAAGCTGGGAACCGCGTTGAAAGTCAAGGCGTTCCGTTAATTAGATTTTTTTTACTAAGGGAAAAAGAAATAAAGATTTCAACTCTTGTGTTTATTCTCAGAAATGCATCATTTATTTAGTACTATAGACGTCTTATTCTCTTGTGCAAACATGTTGTTATAAGCGTATAGGGGTTGTTATAAACAGAAAACATGTAGTAAAAAGAATTTCAAGTTCATATTTTACTTCGTTTTTCCTTATAAAATTGAGCGCTCCACATTTTCCCGCTTTTGTGACTGAAATTTTATACTTTTGTTAAACGGAAGAATGGTGGGAGTAAATGCGAAGCTAACTACCCCCCCCCCCCCCAACCCCCTCACACACACTGTTAATCCATTTACACATTTGAGAATACGCGACCAAAATATTAAAGTTTTACAAATATCTTTTTTAAATAGCATGGCAATAAAAAAATAAACTGTTATGTGTTAGTTAAATTTAACTTCTTATTAAAACCCCAGGAGAAAACGAGCTGATGTGTGCATCACATGACTTCCTTTTACTCCAATTTAATGTCATTTCCCCATTATTGGCAATTTTAATGTGATTCAATTGTTTACTCTCTAAATATCACCAACAGTGGCCAAATTGAAACCAAATTTAAAATTAAACAAAAAAGCCAAATTGGCGACAAAATTTGGCGACCAAAAGACTGGCGATATATCGCCGAGTGTCCGGCAAATTTTAACACCACTTGAGTTTACATCGAAATTAACAATGATTTCCGCCCAAAAAGGGTCCTCCTCCACTAGGTCCCACTAGGAGTCTATGTACCGAATTTCAACCTTCTAGGACATACCGTTTTTGAGTTATGCGAGAGACATACACACATCCGCATATACATACGTACATACGCACATACATACGTACATACGGACGTCACGAGAAAATTCGTTGTAATTAACTCGGGGGACGTCAAAATGGATATTTCGGGTGTCTGTAGGTTCCTAGGCATATATCCACGTGTGGTCGGGTCGAAAAAAAACTCCACATTCATTCGGGGATGAGAAAAATGGAAATTAAGGCCGATTTTTGAGTGAAATTTTTTTTGCGAATACAATACTTCCTTTTTTGTAAAAGAAAGTAATAAACTGTTATCTGTTAGTTAAATTTAACTTCTTATTAAAGCCCCAGGAAAAAAAATAATGCTAAAATGCTATAAGAATACTAAAAATTTGACCAAACAAAAAGCAGCAACTATGAGTTAATTCGCTGTCGGCTCTCTTGGGATATAGTGAAATAATTTTTCCGAGTACCCTTTTTTTTCCCTCTCGTTACGAATTTGCATGAAATTTACTTTAAAATTGCTATTAATATTAAAATCTATTTTCTCGTTTTTCGTGTCTAGTTTAAATTAGATTTCCACCTCGCAACAAGACCTCGCTTCAAGCTAAAGAATATGCAAATTTCCAGGAAAATGTAAATCCTCTTCAGTTCTCCACATTCTGTTCTTTTCTCATTTTCGCCTGCTCAACCATGCGTGCTTGTTTTTAACAACTTATTTGGAGACTGCTTGCTGGACCGAATTTAGGGCTTGTTATTATATTTCATTATAACTTTTTATTATGCTCTGAATGGAATGTTTAGGTTAATGTTTACATTTGGATGGTATTATCGGCTGTTACCTTTTGACTGTTGCCACGTTTGAACATAATTTAGAAGCTGTTTTTTAATGTTATTTTACTCAGAGTTATTTAGGTCATGTACATTTTATTGGATAGCTTTTTTTACGTATTTATTGTGAATTTGTCTTGTTTACCTCACCTTTAAATACAGTAGCTATTAATTATTAATAAACTAATTTCTTTCTTTCTTTTTTTTTAACTAGGGCGCTTTTGTTAACTCGAGAAAAATATATATATTTTTTTCCCAAACATCCTGGTCTGCAACTAATTGATTCAAAATCTGCAGCTTTTCAAATTTAATATTTTTTATTTACAAAAAAATTCTTACAAAGTAGCATCTCTCTTAATCGGTTGTTGTTGATATTTTTGAATAGTTAAAAGTAAAATAAGTGAAAACTTCGTACTATTATAAGTAAATAGATTAGTAGGGACATCAAAGTACGCATATACTTTTTTAATTTATACATCAGAAATCAGTTATATAGCATATAAGTCACACGGGTTTTTTTTAAAAAAATCGACATATAAAATAGATATGGTAAGGAGCTTATCTTATTCGAACGCTGTAATCCTCATATCGTCGCCTCAGATCAACAGTAGGATATCTTATTATTTCTGGGATTAGATGTTTTAGTGTTGCTCTGAGGCGACAATATGTATAATACATGAAATACACCGCCAGCCCAATCAACTCCAACCGAGGACTGCAGTTTCGTGCTTATTAGCACTCATCAGCCCGGCATAGGAGTGACTGAGCTGGAGGTGGAAAACCTCTTAAGAAAGCCAAGAGTGCCAGTTGTTTGACACTCTTGGCTTCCTTAAGAGGTTTTCCACCTCCAGCTCAGTCACTCCTACGCCGGGCTGATGAGTGCTAATAAGCACGAAACTGCAGTCCTCGGTTGGAGTTGATTGGGCTGGCGGTGTATTTCATGTATTTCTGCCTTAGCCCTGGCTGTAGAGCGGTAACTTACTGAATAATATGTATAACAGCCTGATCGAGTAACGCTGACGTCACCAACAGTGAAACTCGCGCCATAGTATGCGGAACGGCATTATTTCATTGTTGAAGCACCAAAAATTCAGTAAGTTAATAATAATTAGATAATATTTTTCGGCAACGTTTGTAAAGCTCTACTAAGATAAGGTTGCACTACATCCAATAAGTAACTTTGCTGGTCAGACATTGAATAAAAATAACTTGGTTGTTCATTTTCAGCTCAAGTCATTATGGCAAAACAAGACGCATGTTTTATTCTGATAAGCATTTTACATAAAATCAACTTAAATTATCTTATTCAAAAATATATTCTGTAGTGAAATACTTGATAAATTTACTTTTTTCCCCAATCGGTATTGAATATTTATCTCTCATACATTTGAACACGTCAAATCTTACGGGGAATGTTTCTAATAAAGAAGCAATGTGCCCCCGAATGTGTAATTTGACCTAAGAATTAATGATAATGACAAGAAACTAGAATGCTGTGGCTATCACGAAACATTCTTCTATTTTTAACTTATGAATAATTGCCTCTAACGTATAATCACAGCAGCAAAATTCTGCTATTTTGAAAAACAGACTCAAAGAGCGAAAGTTAAAAGTCATTTAAAAGTCCTGCTCAAATTAATTACAAATATTTCATTTGTTAACAAACAGAAGATGTCAAGAGATAAAAATTTTAAAGCATTGAGATTTCTCAAATCCTCTGGCAATAATTGAATTGCGTGAGAGGTTTTCACGAGGCCAATCGTTTGAGAAACAATTTACTGGGATTTATCTTTCAAAGTGTTGATTTAATTAAGCGCAAAAGATCACTAACATCTGCTCCTTGGAGCGATTAACGCCAAAATTGAATCAGCGCCTTTTGTGCAATTTCACTTTTATTCAAAATTTCATATAAATCGTAGCATCACTTCTTGAGATAAAGCAATCACAATGAACAATAGACAACGTTTGATTGCATCGCAACCCTTAAGTTACTGTTGCTAAAATCAAATCAGCTCTTATACCGTCTAAGCTCTATTTGTGGATCAATTTTAGCTTGATTCCGTTCATTACTTTTTAAGATATAGCAGTCCCAAGTAACGAAAAACATCCCCTTGCTCCAATGCTCTTTGAGATAATGGCACCAAAATAGAATCAGCACGTGCACTCCTAAGTCTCGCCCACCTATGAACTAATTTTTCTTCAATTCCGCCATTTACTTCCTGGGATATATATGAGTCATGCATAATGGAGAAAACGTTCGATTGTCTCACCTCCATTGGAGGAATTGGCGCAAAAAATTAATAGATTCTAATTAACACGGGAGCAGGGGCGTGCACAGGGGGAGAAGGGACACCTGTTTGCCCGGCCCCAAGCCCGAAGGGGGCCCGAGATTTTTAAAATAATGAGTGAAATATATGCAGGGACGTAGGCGCAAACAATATGGAGAGAGACCCGTAAAAGTCATTTGTGACGTGCCCCAAAATTTTGTGCACGCCGCAGCATGGGAGTACATTCAGTAAGTTACCGCCCTATAGCCAGGGCTAAGGCAGAAATACATGAAATACACCACCAGCTCAGTCAATTCCAGCCGAGGACTGCAGTTTACTGCAGTTTTGCCATTGTTTCGGTCACTCGCCTGAACATTGCTAATTCTGAATTAGCTACCAGTTTGTTTGGCACTCTAGGCTTCCTTAAGAGGTTTCCCACCTCCAGCTCAGTCACTCCTATGCCGGGTTGATGAGTGCTAATAAGCACGAAACTGCAGTCCTCGGCTGGAATTGACTGAGCTGGCGGTGTATTTCATGGGAGTCCAAACATGTACCAAATCTCATTCGATTTCATGCAGAACATTTTGCTCCACTTTCATGCAATAGTTTTTACGCTACGTCCCTGCAGTAGTTTTTGAGGCCGCAAGAGAACCGGTCACACGCACACACACAGAGAGAGAGAGAGAGAGAAAACGTGCAGACATTTTCCAAAAATGGTCAAAATGGACGCAACAAGCTTTAAAACGTACAGATCCGTTAATACTTGAAATTCGAACATTTTCAAGAACCCAATATTGCTAAATATATAACATATAGAAGAAAGTAAAAATAAAAACAAATAAGAAGAAGACCTTGATTTGTCCCGCTGTGGTTTTTTCTCCGCAGTCGCCACAGCATATATCGCACAGCCATTCATGGCAACTTTTATTCACATTTTTTTAATTTTGAACTCTTTCATCACAAATTAACACAATGTATTCCAAAGAACGCGGTACTGTTCGTTTTCCTATGTCGAGATTTAGTGCCAATTTGCGCATGCGTCAGGTCTGCTGTGATTTTATCAAAATAGGGAGGGAAACCCGGAAGTAAAAGGTGCAAAATAACGTGTTCAAAGACAGCAAGTGCGAGCGGTAAGTGCCCATCCTCAACCTATCGCCCCTTTTTGAAATGGAATCTGTCCTGAGTGGTAGTCTTCGCTTTCGAGAACGAACAGTAGTTACATACACACGGTCACCATTTCGGTCCACATTAGGTCAAGTTTTTGGAATTTTACTGTAGTGTCGGACTCTTGATCGGCAAATCTTGGGTTCGACACCCAAGGCTATCCCGCTGAGTACATGCGGGATTCGTGTTTGTTAAATTTGTAGCCCAGAAAGCCCTGGGATTGGTAGTTAGAACAAAGTGTTACAGTAGCTTTGTCGGTGGTTCCAAATAACAACAGTAGTTTAAAACTAAACTTGTATTAAAACTTAAAAGAGAATGAAGATAACGAGGCAGTTGTTCCTTCTTGCCAGTATTATGAGGACTGGCGGCTCCCTTCAACTGATGTAACATACTGTCCAACCACGGATTGCATGGAATTTTCGAACGTCCAGATAAGACGAATCTATGGGAATAAGGGAGAAAAGTAAAAATTTGATGCACGTTTTAAGCTCATTTGAATGAGACTCTGCTTCTACAAAACTGACATCAGAAAAAAATAATAGATTCGTCCATTTCCGGCTGTAAAACGGATGTTTGTCTTTCCATACAATCCGTGGTCAGACAGTAACAACACATAACATAAGCCAAAAGATACAAGAGAACTTGCTTAAATAGTAGGTGAGGAATACGCCCTCTTACGACAATTTGTAACAGTAGTGATGTAGTGAAACATCGGGCAGAAATGATGAAATTTTCCCTCCCCTTCAATCTCGGTCTAAATTGTGCAGTAACGATCCCAGCTATTTGAACTTGCATTTTCTTTCTCAAACCACTTTTCCTCACTTCTATTTCATCAAATCGAATCATTTAATCTTTCACCCATCGGAATTCATACTATTATGATCTAGTAATATTCCTCAAGCTTTAGATAAGCACCCAAAAGATTCGCACGGCGGAAGTAGACGTTATTCCATTCAACAGCCATTGGACCACATTCTATTCTAAATTCCAAAAGCCCCACTTTCTATGGAACCAGAATCTGCCTCATGAATGTGGAATCCCACGACGATGATTATACCCAGAACCGATGCTATTCCCGTGATTCCAAATGCGATCCATTCTCTCCTCGAAGCATGAAATGGAGCTCCTCAAGCACATTATTCTTCGAATGGATGGCAACAGGTGTCACTTCGAATCGTTCTAGCCACACACTGAGGACGTGCTTCAGTATTGATGTCGTTATATAAATATTCGATGGCTGCAGTCCGGCAGTTACTTCCATCGATTGAGCGCGCCCATACCTGTTGCGTTCTAACTCGATGAGGGTTTCCATTTTTAGAACTTAACTGCTTTGTAGCGTCCATAGATTCAGTCGATCTGCGCTATAACGACATAGAAGGGGGAAAGTCATTTATGATTTTGAAGCAGAAGTGACCTTTTAAATGAACTCCGTTCTAGAAACTGCAAATCGAATTATGTTCTGAAATGCATGCATAATAAAACTATCTGACCAATATGACGTAGAACTATTTGGAGTAGCTTGTAACAAAATTTCAAATTTTTAACTGTAGCTCTTCTCCTACTGTTTGACCGTGGATTGTATGTAATTTGGCAATCTGCCAAGTAAAGACTATTCCATCTGAATGAATCTAGCAGAGGAGAAGGGAAAATAACGATGATATTTTGATGCACGCGTTTTATAATGTTACTAGTCCCATATTCATTTATTGCATTCTCAAAAATAAAATAAGGGGAGAAACAAAAAGAAAAGAAAATATTTTCATTTCGTTCAGGAACGTAAAAGCAAAATGGTAAGCTCAGAACTTTGTTGTGAATAAAATAAATCAATTTTTGCCGTGAAAATATCCATCGAATACACTTTAGATTAAAAAAAAGTTGCTGAGAGCAAATTTTCATTTCTACAAAACTGAGGCTAAATAATAGAAAGGCAAAAGTGCACATTTGAAACAAACCAACTAACATCCCTATAAACTAATAGATACGTCCATTTCCGCCTATAAACCGGATATTAGCCGTTCCATGTAATCGATGGTCAGACAGTACCTACTGGATGAATTGAGAGACAACATTGTGCATAGCATCCAAGAATTACTCCCTGAAAGTAACTGGGTATGAAAAATTGGACTTCGTAGATATTTATTAGGTCCCCCGCTGCGTGCGGAACAATCCGACTTCATAATTTCACCAACATTTTGTTAAAGATCTTAATATTTCAATTAAATAGGACTGAGCACATTTTCTAATATTTACATTTGATACAAAAAATCTCCTGACACGGTATTATTTTCATTAAATAACTTTCTTACATGAAATACACCGCCAGCTCAGTCAATTCCAGCCGAGGACTGCAGTTTCGTGCTTATTAGCACTCATCAGCCCGGCATAGGAGTGACTGAGCTGGAGGTGGAAAACCTCTTAAGGAAGCCTAGAGTGCCAAACAAACTGGTAGCTAATACAGAATTAGCAATGACAATAAATAACTTTCTAATTTAACTAACTAATTGAATAAATAACTTTCTTATTTAAAATTTAATTCATTTGCTTGCGTCACGTGCGGTACAACCAAAGTCAACAGTTTGCTTCATGCATGACGGTTTTTTTTTTTTTTTTTTTTTTTTTTTTGCTGTATCAATAAAGCAATGACAAAACAGATTGTAGGTTCTGAAAGCCAAGGTTCCACCGTAAAGGAAACATACCTCCTTCGTTGGAAAATAATAATATAAACCGTTGAAAAAAAAGGGCTATTCCGCTGAAAACGGTCATTTTGTCGCGCGCATGACGGTCCTATATTTCATAAAAAAGAAGTACTTGAAAGTTTTTGCTTAAGAAGTCACACATACGTTAGTAGTTTCTTAAGCAGTAACATTTTGTTCATCACACTTTTAAATTATTATTTCTAATGAAATGTATGAAGCGTTACGTGCGAGACAAAATGACCTTTTTCCGTGGAATGGCCTGCTTTGATTCACCTCAGTATGTTTCCATTCACTTCAGAAACCAGGGGATAAATGGGAACAATCTTTCCCATGAGCTTGATGAAGGTAATAAAACCATGACATGCACCCTCAACGTAAAACTTTTAAGAAGCTCTTGAGCAACGATATTCAACCTGCGGCTCATAGGCCGGATGTGACATCTAAATGCAACCTGAAACCACTTGTACTGAGAATCTTTACAAAAAAAATCAAACTAAATGGTAAGTTTATGTAAAACACACACAAAAGTGAAATGTACATCAAAATCTAATGTATACTGCTTTTCAAGAAGGTAGGAAGTGTGGCAAACTTAGTTGTAAGAAACAAATCAATACCTTTGTGTAGAAAAGTAAATAGTAATCAACATCAACAATGTTTTGACGCACACAACGTTTTGCAGTAATCTGCTAATTTCGTGCGTCAAAACGTTATTGATTACTAATAAGTTTAGTTGTGTTGAATTACAGCTGAGTTCAATATAAATCGGATATGCATAGAAACATCTAGGTTGCCCCACCAAAGTACGAGATAAGGTAAAAATTATAACCAAATGTTTTTATTAATATTCTGTGTGACAACTATGTACCCCAGAGCAATGTTGCCAGTTGAAAATTAAGGAAAACAGCCAAATTGCTCCGTTAAATTATCCAAAATTGCCAACTTGCAGAAAAACCACTCTCCCTTCTAGACATAATAAAAATCTTCAATTTCAACTACATTAAAATACTTGTAAGACACATCATGCGCTTTTATGTGCAAGATCAATTGATCCTATATTTCAACGATTTAATATATTTTTTAATCTATTGTTTAAATAATTGCTTTAATATTCTTTTCAAATCTTCTGATAAATTACTTTTATAATTCTTGGTATTAATCATGATACACATATTAAATATATAAGAAAATGGTAGATCAGCTTGGCTAATAAACGTTTCTAACCAAGTGCGACCAAAAATAGCCTAAATGGCTATTATTTGCCAAACCTGTCAACCCTGCTCCAGACTCACAGATTACTCTACTAAAGTTATACGAGAGCAAGTCTGAACCTTTGTATGCACTAGACAAACGTTTATACGCTCTCCTGAGAAGTAGGCGAAGTAGTAATACTGTGACTTACGTTAGGCTTTGAGGTACAGAACTTAAGTACCTATATCTTACTGAACCACTCAACGTTGGTCTGTCTAATCAATGAGACCAGATATTTAAAAAAAAAAATAGTTTGTCGTACACATCTGAGTATTCAATGAATTTATTATTCTTTAATACAGAAATTCGAATTTTTTTAATTTATTTTTATTTTATTTGAGGAAAGAAGAGTTTTGTAGAAGTCCAGTGCTTCCACTGCGAAAACACTAGACACGCAAAGAGACATCGGTTTTCCAAAATTCTGGAAATAGAATTCTCTAAGTGCTACCGCGAAAACCTTATCCTAAGGATTTTTTAGCACCGAATATTGCCCAGCTAACAGAAATTCGAGGTGCGAGAACAAAAAAACAGAAATTAAAACCAAACTGAGAAAAAAATACATACACAACACTAAATATTTCAAAAGTAAAATTTAAAAAAAAGCCCGTTGCATGATATAATTTAAAAGATAAAGTACAATCGTGTCTATATCAATATCTTAAAACACCAAGGGTATAACCAAGTGTAAGCCAAATTAAAGTTATGCCTGTAAAACAGCACAACATTTCTTAGTTTGGTAACACAGAATGTGTTAGAGGTCACAACCAGATGAAGATACGTCTGCTTTGTTGTAGTTGCCAGTAAATATTTGAGATGTAAGCTCAAACTCCTCATATAAATAATAGCCGATGATCGAGTAATCCGCGTGTTTCAACAATGAAACTCGCGCCACGGCATGATCATTTGATAATGTGTTTTGGTAATGTTTAACATGCAGGGAAAGGCTTTATTGTGACAGGGTTGAACTCGATCCGGTCACTTAACTGTTTTACTGGTAAGACTCATTTCAGGGGAAATAAAGAAACGAAAAAGTGGTTGAAAATTAACCCCTTCAGTCGGAATTATGAAATATTGGACCAAAAATGTTGATATTTGGTACACAGTGTACTATGGTAAAGGGTATCTTATAGACAAAATTTTGAGTTTATAGGAGAAAAGTTAAAAGAGTTATGGCACGTCCAATATTCCGGACTTATATTTTTGAAATCAATATTTCATATACAAAAACGATAAAATACCAAACAAACTTAATTATAAAATGTTCTACAAACAATTATAAAACATAATATAAGCGTTTGAAAGGATTAATTAAAGATTATATATATATTTTTTAAAAAATCAAGAAAAAACCTCGTTTTCAGATGAAACTCTATGGTTGGAAAAATGAGCCACTCTCTATCTCTCAATCCTTATATGTCAGTGTTGTCAATCCCAAAACGAAAAATTTTTTCACAGATTTTAATAAGTAGAATGTAAAGAGTCGACTACAAAAAAAAATCAACTAATTAAATCAATTATTAAATGATTAGCAGCTGTTTAAAGTGTATGTCCGGAATACCGGACACCAGGTCTGAAGGGGTTAACGCTATCCACTGGAGTTTAGGGTTAATCCACTATAGTTAGGGTTAAAATTTCAACTATCAAAATATCACCAAACAGGCAATTGCTTTGTTCAAATGTAGAAGCAATTTTCACCCGTCATATCTTGACGGGCAATTTTCTCGTTGAGATTATAAAATTCATACACCTATTGTGCAAACAGCTTCGCTATCGCAGCGAACTAAGCGATTGGGGACAGAAACAGAGCACGGCAACTGTTCTCCTTCGAATGTTCCATTGCGGGCAGAATCCACTTTTTGCGAGCAAGGACTGATGTGATGATCGATGATTATCGATCTTCGGAATATTGCTCGCATCACCGATCACGGAGGAAGAGATCGGACCTCCGCGAGGCTCGGGTGGCTTCGAAGGATTTCTGGAACGGTTCTTACTTGTTCCGAATGTCACTTTTTCAATTTCAAGTCGTTCCGCTGCAACGAAGGATTTGGTTCGGGAGAGCAGAGACCACTTTTCATTCCTTAAAGGGGGAAAGATTAGAATATGCTCGGGCATCGGGTAACTTGAAAGGCTGCGTGTTGGATGTCACAAAGACCGCCATAAATGAAATGTACGGGATGTAACTACTATCTCATCAAAAACAACCCTGTTGTAAAAATTTCCCCGCCTAGAAAACCTTTAACTTTTCCGCACAAAAAAGAAGGCCTTCATCCTAAACCCCAAAACTTTAAAAAAAAAAAAAAAAAAAAAATGATATCTAGCTTGCCCGCCAAGTATCTGCCAAACTATCATCTTCCCTGTTCTCCTCTTTCATCACATCTACTTCCGTTAGAATCTCCTCCCACCTTCACCGCTTCAGAAATATGGATAGATCCTTTAAATTGTTTATCCTATTTGGCGAAAAGCTTTTCAAAGTGAAGAGATTGCTTGGTGAGCAAAAAGCTTCCCGCAACATGGAATCTTAAAACAGAAAGCCCAATGAGCCTAGTCCGCGCGCATGCGCAGTCGCTGTGGCAAATTTGAGATATCCGCGATTTAAAGTCTAGTTGCAACTGTTGGATCTGTTTTAGTCTTGATTGAATTTCATTTCCTAAGACAACTTTGAACAGCTGTTAGATCCGTTCTAACCTTGCAATTGCAGTCAGAGATTAACAAACACTATGAGCTGAGAGTAAGTACATAAGAATTTAAGGGAAATTAGTAATTTTCAAACTTTAATTACTCCATCCCATGATGTCTCTGAGGGTTGAATTTTCGTATATGTATTCAATGGCCCCCCAAAAATATGTATACCAAAAATCATTACCATAGCCCCCCGGGGGCTGTGACAGAACCCCGGGAAAGGTACAATTTGGGGGGTGCAAACGAGGGGGGGCGGGGAGGGGGTCAAATGGCACAAAAGGCACATCAGTAGGGTACAAGGAATGTGTGTGCGAAATTTCAGCTTGATTCGTCTTTTCGTCTGGGCTGTAGCCCTGTCAAAGAAAGCGAAAACTTTTTTGAACAGCGATTTTCTAACTTGAATTCCTCCTCCCCCTGATGGTCCTGGGGATTGTATTTTGGTTTATGTCGTCAGGGGCCACTAGAGATTGAGTATACCAAAAACCAACTCCGGGGGTCTTCATTGAGCTGAGATACAGAGGGATGAAAAACCCAGAAAACTCCAACTTATTCTGTCGTATAAACTGTTCGTTAGTCGCTTTTTTCTTTCGTCTTTCTTGGCGGTGGATTTGTTTTTGTTGGCTGCTAAAGTTTGGTTCTCTTGGCGGCCGGGACGCTTCTGCGTCCCGTGATGTTCATTGTTATATTCGATCACTAGATGGTGCGGCCAGCGCCGGGTGACACTCGAAATTTATTTCAGTGTCTGTGGGAAAATATAGGTGCGTCAATTGCGCAGAATCAATCATCTGCTCAATTTATTTGACAAATATCGCCTACGTTCTTTTATTTTCTCTGTAAAAGCGCCCTTTGGGGCGCTTTTACAGAGAAAATGCAATGAACCGGCTTACATCAAGCAGCATGGAATTCAAATAACAGCCTACACATTCAAACCTAAAACTCTCCTACATCATCTCATTCAGGGATGGATCAAAGTTTTTAGTTTTAGGACCGCACTTTGAGAGAGAAAAAAACTCGGGAACTGTTTGATTTTTTTTTTTTTTTTTTTTTTTTTTTTTTTGTGATAAAAGAATAATATTTTGGACATTTTTCTTTTGTTTATTTCTTGTGAAAATATCCTTTCATACCGTATCAGAGCATGTTTAGCTTTCAAAAATCTAATCTAAATTCCCTTTAGCCAAATGGACTTCACTGGGAATGACTTGAAAGCTAGAGTTTTGCTTTTTTATAATGTTTTTACTTTTGACGAATTGATCGAGTTTAAGAGAGATGTAAGAGAACTGTTTTTACGAATGAAATTTTGTGAATGCTCTGATTTTAAGACATGAAATTTTGTAAAATGGCTGCTGTTACGATATAGATTTTTGTGAACGGGCAGTAAAGCGGATCCAATTTGTGCCTGAATCGACGCCAGGAGCTCTCTTTTCACCCGATGAGGTAGTAAGTAGAAAATTTTACCAGCAACGTTACTCCTTCATGCATTTATAAGCGGAATTTCCTTATTGCAGTGTGAAGATAACGCCAATGAACCGGCATTTTGGTAAATATAAATGAGTTCTATAGAGGTCACTTAAGTAACTAATTATGTTATTTTTTTCATGAGAATGTCAAAAGTTTGATTGTTTCTTACAGAGTTATGTATTGACATCTGACTATTTGCAGACTATAATCAATTCTTCCATGAGGCATCATTCTCAGTAGATAGCCACTACCACTAAGAATTATGACGCCCAGTTTCCCAGTCTGAGGAACAAGGGCTCTTCAGACAAGAAATTGGGTACACACTTCCCTTCATCAGACAGTGTTTCTATCTTTAATTTAGTGTTCGTTCTTAGGTCCTTGTTCTCGTCTAGTCTTTGTTTTGTTGTTCATGTTTTTTAAATTACTCAAAATTATTTTTCAGATTCTTCTTTTTGAGCAATCACGACTGCTTACTGTTCTCACTTGACTGTTTTTGGCGTTCCTATAATTTTATTTTCCCGCCAGCACCCTCTGCAGCACCACCGTCTACCGGCTCCTCACGATGCTGCTCCTATAGCGAAAGCCATCTCCAGGTTGCATCCATGTCCTACACTTACACGCATACATACACGCACCTACACACACAAGCACATACACACACATACATACACCTACCCAAACACATACACACGCACGCGCATACATAGAGACACCTACACATACACACACAACTACCCACACACTCATGCCTGCACACAGACACAAACACATATACCTACACACACATACACATTCCCCACCACACACATACACATTCCCCACCACACACAAACACTCATACACACAACTACCCACGCACTCATACCTGCACAAAGACACAAACACACACACCTACACACACACACACACTCGTGATTGCGAAAAACATAATTTGAAATCCAGATGTACAAATTCAAATTAATTTTAATTTTTTTTTTTTTTTTTTTAGCAACCCGAATTGCTTACTATCCTCACTTGACCTCTATTGACGTTCGGGTTCCTTTTTCCATATAAGGCAACACCTCAACCATATTTGTAATGCATTTCAATTGTTAAATATATTTAATTATTTCATTTTACACAAACTGCCGAATGTCAACACCTCATTGTTGAAAAGTAAAAGACGCACTATATCGTGTTCGATAGATTTTTAATTTAATTGAGCGACGACTTCTTGAGATGTAACAACGTTATGTGTGATAATAATAAAGTTTGATTGATTTTTATAATATAATGGAGTCAAATTTATACACGGAATTAGGGAGTTGGTTTATACCTTCTCGACTTCCTTCTTACCTTAGGTTGGTTTATACCTTATAGTTTTGTCATGCATCGACGAAAACTAACCCATGAAGAACGTGCTATCGCACTACTAACGTGCTAAGATGCTATCGCAATTTGGATTCCGAAACCATCTTTTGAATGTAACCCTTGCCAGCATTCGAATGAAAAGGTCCCGAAGGGCCCGTCGCCAGACGCAGATTTTTTTTTTTAACACGCTTTTATTAGCTTCACCTGTATGTATGTATGTATCTTGTAACGGAATCTTGCAGCTCAAATTTCGCCCACTTCCTGCAATCAGATTCGTTTGAAATTTGGCACGCGACATCAGACTCGATCACAATGCAATGTTCTATAATCAAATTAATTAATTAACTCTTTTAATTGTTAGTTTCTTCCAATTTTAATCAATATTTTGGCATAAATCCAGCAATGTGAAAAAGGAAAAATTTAAATAAATACATTAAAAAATGCTCGCAAAAGTTATTTAAAAATATCTACAAAAACCTTTAATTTTTCTGCACCAGACAAAATTTGTTCGAATGTTCCAAGGTAATTAGAACACGAAATATAATTGTTTTTAACTAATTTCATGCCAAAATTTAGATGAGCCATCAATTGCAAATTCATTGCTGTTCAGACCATTGTTGAACAAAACTTTTATTCAAATGCATCTCAAATTTACAAAGTAATATAAATATGGTTTCCGCAAACATACATCGATGACTCACAGTAGCTTCCAATCGGGGTGCCCTTGTCTTAACTTTAAGATATTACCTCGCACTCGTTTTATAAATAATTTCGTCAATTAGGTCCCAATCTGATTCAAATTTTCATGTACCGCACAAAAAAAGAAAAAAGAAAAAAAAAACTTTGCCTGATAATTTTCCAACATAAGACTAAAAAACAGAAAAATAAAATAATAGTTTAAAAAACTAAAAAAACACGACAAAATAAACTAAAAAGTGAAAAATAATCTTTGGATGATAGTAGTTGTCCAATCACTTAATTTTAATGTAATACAAAAAAGCGTGGGGGTTGTCTTGAATTTCTTCCATTTGTTGTCCAAACAAAAACGTAAATAGATAGCACCCCACGCTTTTTTGTATTACATTAAAATTAAGTGATTGGTCAACTACTATCATCCAAAGATTATTTTTCACTTTTGCTACGAAAGCGTGTTTTTTTATTTTTTTAAACTATTATTTTATTTTATTTAAAATTTAAAATTTTGCTGATATGTTTATTTCGGTCAAGCTTTTCAAAAGTCTAGAAGTTTCATGTCTTTTGCTCCTTAAACACTTGCACATATTTTGGCTTTTTTTTTCTTCCCCCCCAACAATCGTCTGGCGCAGTTTAGCCAATCAAGGCTCTTGCGCCATAAAACCCAATAGAACCAATCAATCAACCAGCGACGTGAAACTGCATTAGGAAGTTAATTTTCAGAAAGAGTTCCCAAGACGTGTATGCGCATATGCGTGTTTGTATGAAGAAAAACGGTTTCTTCCAACATTAAGACACGTCTAGGCAAGGACGGATCCAGAAACTATTCAAGGAGGGGGCCATTGATTTCACACCCTTACCCTTATATAAATTCGCAAACCTCCGTCCCCCCCCCCTTCCAAACACCATGAAAGATCGTATCATTTCAGTTATTTTGGGAGGGGGGGACTTCCTTTTCAACAAAATTGCGGAGGATTGTACCAAACCCCATCCCTTACCTTAACGCCATCAAAGGTGTCCCATAATAGTTTCTCTTTTTTTTTTGGGGGGGGGGGGGGTGAGGGAACTTCAATTTTCGAAACTTTCCTGAGAAGAGCCCTTGAACCCTATAACCCTATTTAATATCCTCTTAAATCGTCTAAAATTGAGTTTTTGGAACTTTGAAATACTTCCTATACAAAGTTCGAATCCCTATCTATAAAGTGTTAAGATATGTGCTACAATTTCATTTTCCAGACTGCAAGAGCTTCGTCAAACTATTAAAGAGGGTTTAAACAGAGGGTTAGGCTAAAACAATTTTCAACTTCAGTATCAAAAATATGCCGTGGAAGAGTTCTGCGTCTCGATTTAAGGAGGGGGCGATCGCCCCCATCGCCCCTCTCTTGTATCCGTCCTTGCGTCTAGGCAATATTTTTAAATAATTTGTTCTATAAGCATACGGATCTGTCATAAGCTTATTCTTTCTTTATCGAAACTCAATTCTCTCCACCCGAACGAATTCTGCGTCCATTGAATGTTGGAAGAGGAACGTCGGCGGCAATTCAAGAGTGTTTTAAACTTATCCTCGAACGTGACGGGACTGCCAATACCCGAAGTGAAAAGCTTTATGCAAGCCAGAAGCCGTCTCGGTAAACAATCAGCTCCAGAGGGATGTAGATCACGGTTCTCTCTCCCCTAATCATCGGATCTAATCCTCGCCCATAATAGAATTGGGAAGAGCGAATTAAAACGTGATTGCTTTAGATCAGATGATATGAGAAGAGTAGGTGAAGACCCTCTGCAGCTGATCGTTGAGGGATTGGAGTGAAAAGTAAATCAAAGCTAAATCGGGGTTTAATTACGACGGAATTCTCGTTTTCTTCTGCTCCGCAAATATTCACCGGAATCGGAATTCGCAAGATAAATGGTGGATTTTGATAAGTTGGTGATATTTTTAAAGCAATTCTTTTTCTTGGCACCGCGGCTGTTTAATGAACTAACGGAAGATGTTAGGAATGAGAAGAACTTCGAAAATATAAACAAGGGGTCAATGAATATTATATACAAAATAACGACATTCTATCAATAATAAACTTTTAGCTGATAAAATATACTGACTTGCCAACCGGGAGGGATTTCGTATTGTATTTTTTATAATATAAAATGTTTCAATGCGAGTTATTATTTTTTTTTTCTCTGGAGTCAGTCAAATTATTGCTCTGTGTGAAATATTTACTACTTGTGTATAATTAATTTGAAAATATTATATTGTTTAATACATATTTATGTGTTTGTACTCCAAATTAAACTAATTTAATAACACTGCGGACAGTGCCTTTGGCGCTTTTTAGTGTTGAATTTTTACTACTAACTCATGTTGAACTATAATCGATAATTTCTTAATGTTTTGTGACTGACGTTTGTAATTTACGTTTTATAATTCACGTTGTATATTTTAACTTTACTTTATTTATTTTATTTTGCTTACTGTTTGTTAATTATGAGTGTTTTCTTTACTAATAATAAAGCTGAAAGTCTCTCTGTCCGGAGGATGTCTGTAGGATGTCTGTGACGCGCATAGCGCCTAGACCGTTCGGCTGATTTTCATGAAATTTGGCACAAAGTTAGTTTGTAGCATGGGGGTGTGCACCTCGAAGCGATTTTTTGCAAATTCGATGTGGTTCTTTTACTATTCCAATTTTAAGAACAAAAATATCATAAGATGGAAGAGTAAATTACGAAATTATCATAACATGGAACCGTAACATGGGCACAAGCCAATTGGCGAGATACGAAGTTATCATAACGTGGAACCGTAACATGGGTACAAGCCAATTGGCGAGAAAATTCACCACACATTATTTGTAAATATACAGGCGAACCAAAAGACCTTTTAATTTTTTTATTACGGGCAAAGCCGTGCGGGTCCACTAGTTGTTAATAAATCTTATCTTCTCTTAATTTAACGGCTTCGGTTTTATTTCGACTTTCCAAATCGATGCTAAATCGAGCTAAAACCAATAACCAGTATATTTTTAATCATTCTTATCTTTAATCAAGACTGTTTTTAAAAAATATGTTCTTTCTAAAATGTTACATAACTTTTAATCATTATTACACTTTTATTAGCTTCACTTGTATGTTTGTGAATAACTCTCCTTCGGACTAAGAGCTAGTGGCTTATTACTGTTAGTACATTCATCACTTTATCAGCGTTCGTGGCCGAGCGGTCTAAGGCGCGGGTCTTCGCTGACGTCCACCTCCGGGAATCATTGGGCGTGCGTTCTAATCCCGTCTACATCGAAATTAAATTTATAATCTCGCAACTCAATTTTCGCCCACTTTTTGTGATCGGATTCTTTTAAAATTTGGAATGCAACCTCAGACCTGATGACAATGCAGTATTCTATAATCAAATTAATTTATTAACGATAAGTTATTAGTTTATTCTAATTAATACGCTTTTATTAGCTTAACTTGTATGTTTGTGGTTACGTTTGTGGCTCTAACTTTCCTTTGGGCAAATAGCCAGTATTAGAATTACTATTATTAGAATTATTTACAACGTACAAATCACAGCTGCGGAGTGTAACAATGTTTGCACATGAATTTATCAAAAAGCATTCAAAATGTCTGATGCAAATAATGCAATAGAATACTAAGATACATTCCATAAAAATCGAACACACACACAAAAATTTCATTTAAAGTTACAAGTGTTAGCAATATTTAGTATCTAAATCTTATTCGAAATAAAATAATAGTATAAAAACCTAAAAAAAAAACACGCTTTTGTAGCAAAATGAACTAAAAAGTTAAACAAAAAAATAGTTTAAAAAACTCAAAAAACACGCTTTAGTAGCAAAATGAACTAAAACGCTAAAAATAATCTTTGGATGAGAAGTATATAAAGTAATTCACCAAACACTTAATTTTACTGAAATAGAAAAAAAGCGGGAGGGGGAGGGGCTTCTTATCAGTTGTCTTAAATTTCTTCCGCTTGTTATCCATGCAAAAATGTGAATAGGCAGCTTCCCACGCTTTTTTTACTACAGTAAAATTAAGTGCTTGGTCAATTACTTTATATACTTGTCATCCAAAGATTATTTTTAACTTTTTAGTTTATTTTGCTACTAAAGCGTGTTTTTTTTTCCCCATTTTTTAAACTATTATTTTATTTTCGTAATTAATTCTAGTCATCATTTATGAAAGTAACATCATTTTCTCTTCCAAATTGTGCTTAAAAAAATATATCATTTAAATGTTTTCCGTCAAATTGCAATCAACCTTAATTATGTACACAAAATGTTGATTTTGATGGTGTTGCTGTATTTTGTCAAAATTTCAATCAAGTCAGCTGTTGTTCCGGGTTTCTTAGTAGGATGGCGTTGGAAAATCACTCCATATCTCCCACCAAAACCGATAGGGTCTTGTTACCATTCGGGGGAGAAGTGGAGTTGTCTTCAGTGGTTTTCGAGAAAGTATTCTAGTTGAGAGAAAATTTCCTATTGGAATTAGAGGAGATTTCCGAGAAAACCTGTCAATTTCTTCATTGTCACGCGGCAAAGCCCCTCGACGTGATTACTCAATGGCAATTTTTGGTTTTCTTATGTGAAGACGCAAGTTGTAAAGAGCATATGTTATCCAAAAAGTGGTTGTAGTGCGTCCGTGACGAGTTGGCACTTGTCGTTTATGTTTGACGTAGGCAAAAACGAATCCATTACCTTTAAATCGGTAGAGCAGGAATAGACGTTTACCATACTGATGAGTTAGCAGCATTTTGGCGATAGAAATACTTATATTTCAAAGAAAGTTCACAAAAGAGGAATTGGGGTAATGGCACCAGTAACAGACATGCTTAAGACATCGCTCTCCGGTTAATTCAATTTTCTGAGATTTTTAATGCATTTAGAATTTTTAAACTATTTTTCTCTCATGCAACTACATCTCATCTAGCGTTTGGCTGCTTCTGGATCCTCGGAATTAGTTAATTCCATTTTTATTTGCTCAATTTCGAAAAAACGGTCTGACCCCCAGTAGCAGACACCGACAATTCTGACGATACCCAGCAACAGATATGAGGAAAGGTAGAGCAATGGATAGAATTCCCCTTTTCTCTTCAAAATGTGCAAAAGTTCTTCATCTTTAGAACTAAAGCCTTATTAAATTCAAATAAACATGAAACACCGGCAGACCTCGTGGTGGCTGTTCCTAACCTTCCACCACTGTCTTGTAAATACCAACCCGGCTCATAACATTCACTCTAATAAACACTAGATAATTGCACCGTATTCATGGGTTGCAGGAACATCAGTTTTTACCCGCCTAAAACTCTTACTATTTAAATCCAAACTTACGACCGTCTGTTACTGGACCCTTGTCTGTTACTGGTGCCGTTACCCTAGTTACTTTAAATGCGTCCATAGCTATATCTCACTTATGCCTCCTTCACGTATAAGTGACAGACTATCAAACGTTACTGAATGTAAAGTTAGGATTTTAAAAAAAGTCATACGTTTATATTAAGACTTTGAACACAAACTGATATTGGCATCTACATGACTTACTTGTACGCCAATAGAATGAAGTTGATTTTTGATGACTGAAAAGAAATAGGTATGCGTACTCATGTACATGCGCTAAAAGTAATAATATTTTCCCTGGATTTTTAAGAATTAATTTGAAGGTTCTTAACAGGAAAACATACGATAGGATCATTTCGAAAAAACTTAAATTAGCGGCTTTGGAAACAGCAGCCAAAATGTTAAGAAAAGCCGCCAAATGTAGCATTTTTCGGTGAGTAATGGAATACATCTTTCACCTGCTTTATAGATGGATGTCCTACCACATGCAGGCAGTGAAATCGTCGGCAAGAAATTTGCTATTTTCAAATTCTCGCCAAGTCTTTCAACTTGGTGCTTTTCTTAAAATTTTATAGACTTTAAGACCTAATATTTAGATTACAGGAAGATGAGGCAAATAATTGTTGCATGAAAAATGTCCCAATATGCTCTATTGATTGCTACCCATTTAAACTTTTTGCATTATAACACTATTCGTGTGGTTCCCTTATTAAAAACATCGTAAAAGTATGGTAAGTACGGAGAATAGCTTTTTGAAATTTAAGGAAATAGAGTATTTTTGTCGGCGTCTGACATCTGAAAGTGAAACATTAGGGGAAAAAAGAAAGAAAACACGGAAAAAGAAACTAAATGAGACGTGTAAAAACAAAAAAAAAAACATAAAATAATCTAGTAGTAAAGAGAAGAACATTTTGAATTCTTACATAGTCTACAATGTTACGGACCATATGCCCAAAAATTCTTCACAGACATTCACAATAGAACTAACGAAAATGCTTATCATTGGTTTTAAGGGAATCTCATAAAACATCACCAATATCACCAAACTGACATTGGATTTGGCACCTCATTTTTGTCATAAAATTTCTCGGCAACAACCAACTACGAAAAAACACAGGTGTATCGCTAAAACGACGCCGAATGATTGTTATTTTATTTGGTACTGAAGTTGATGTTCATTTGCTGTAAGAAAAGAGTAAAGAGCCCATTTAGAAGGTCCCATTGCTGCCAAAAAAGCAAATACAAGATTAGAAATTGTACAGACCCTACATACCTACATACGAAATCATTTTTCAGTTATGTATGATACATACGTTCACACATAAACACGCACACGAAGACGCCACACGAAAATTCGTTATGAACTCGGAGATTGTCAAGAAGAATATTTCGTTTGCTCATATTAGTACGTGTTTATGCATTTATGCATACGACTGTAAAATTCATTCAGAGATGATTAAAAAGAAGATTTAGGTTAAAATTTGGGTGTTTTTTTTTTTTTTTTTGGAGCACTCACGAATTGCTTATTAAGCTCACTTGACCGAGGTCGATGTCGCTCTGATTTTTCAAGTTACCAAGACGATGAGAATTAACTCGTTCGTTGTTTTAATATTAATAAAGTGGACGAATTTCCATCCCCATGGATACAAATCGTTTGCGTTCATTCAAGGCTTAACTTAAGCAGATTTAACTTTTTGGGACCACTCCTGGGCGGTGGCGTCTAAGCCCTACATACACACGTACACACACAAACACCTACACGCACACATGTTTACACACACACCTGCACACACACTCATGCCTAGACACATACACAAAGACGTCTACACTGCCGTGTGCAAGTAAACGGCAATATCTACAGAAATTAGTTTTCGAGATGTATTTGAAGAAACGTGTTTTGGATTCAATACTAACAATAGAGAAATGTTGGAATTAGAAGTCTTTTTCGCGCCTTTTTTCAGCGGAAACCAGATAAGCAAGCTTGTACAATAAAGATAACGTACAATAAATGACAAAAATGCAAAAAAAGAAAAAAATGAAAAATGAAAAATTGGCAGTTACTTCCCTTTACCTGAACACGGCAGTACACACAAGACCAAACGAGTAGGGTCTTATCGCAATTCGTGATTGTGAAAAACTTAATTTGAATTCAAGACGTCAACATTATTTATTTTTTTCTTTTCGAGGACCCAATACCTCTTTTCTTCCGTAACAAGATAAAAAAAGAAGTTCTCCTCTATTTGTCGTCGGTTCCCGCTGCACATCAATTCTTTTCGTTAAATATATACGATCCCTTGCCTCATCTCCAACAGCTAAGACAATTTGCAATCGAAGCTAATAGGATTTTAATAAGACACTTTCAAGTACGTCAGCGATACCAATAACGTGTCACTTGTCACTGACACATTGACCCTCCATTCAGAAAAGAAACTTCCTCCGTAGAAAGTGACACAAACCTCTTCGCGAGACAATCAGACTGCCAACTCGATCGCAAACGTACCCTTCGGAGCGACAGAGAAGAAGGAAAATAAATGCAAGCGATATCAAAAATGGAGAAAGAGCTGACGTCGCTGTTTCTCTGCTCCGGAGCAATTAAAAGATGAAGCTTTGGGGCTCCTGCAATTCCTTTTTCGGACGGAAGCACCGGACGGAAAAAAGTGGGGAAAAAAAGCATTGGTTCATGGATGCGTAAAAAGAGAATTAAACTAGTGGGAGTGTCATTTCGCTTTTGCTCGAAGAAAATTGCAAAAAAAGAAAAGTTCTGCTGCTTGTCAGAAGTGCGCCTTCTAAAACTGAAAGTATGTAGAATCCATGGCGAACATCAACTTACGACCAACAGTTTCGGTAAAAAAATATATAAACAATAAACAAAACTGGGATTTTAAAAAAGCGGTGATGTTAGAACTGTCAAATGTCAGTTTTGGTACCGGTTGTAACAAGATTGATTCTTTTGTCATAGGTTTTACGCTTAGAGCAGGAATTAGTTAATGAATGAAGGGAGCTAGTCCAATCACTGACTTAGCAAAACCTGACCCAAAGACCCCAAATCACGCGACTCAACAACGACGAATGGTTGGCATGTTTTGCGTGAAACAAGCGAAAGAAACCTGATTTCTTCCAATGGTTTGCTTTAAAACCTATCACGTGACTTGGGGTCTTGGTTTCATGAATGAAAGTCTTCATTCCCTTCGTTTTATCTCTCCTCAATGGTTTTACGTAGTTAAGTTGGCACGTCCAGGAGTGCCAATCGGCCATCTTTTGAATCATTGAAAAATTTCCTTTACCCAGAGAGCCATGGTTTGTTGATTTTCCTGAAGCACCGATAAAGCAGTTGAATCCTCGATGTTGGTGTGACACCCGCATCAGTAGGACATGGTCACGGAACCAATTGGGTGTGCTAGTAAATCTGTGTGAAATCAGCTTCATATTTTCTGATCGCGTCAGTGGCTTTGCGCAGTCAATTGAAACGCCCAGCTGTTGCTGATCTCTTACTGATTTCATGTTATGTATTGAATTAGTAAAAATTACTTTCACCAAGACAGCTGTAATGTTTATATTCTTCATTGTTGGTGTATTTCACTTTGTAAGTAAACACTCGGAGAATACACTAGACACACATTTATTTCCTCTGAGAACTCGCCGAATCCTTCGATACATAGCCTCGTACTCTCTGCTCGCAACTGAGCAAGTGGTGTTGCCAGATACTATTTTTGAAGTACAACATAGTTGGCCGCCACAGAGCCATGATTTGTTGGTGCGCCGTGGTGTAACATACCCTCGATAAAAAAAAGAAGGTGAATTCTCATCGTTTATTGAAACTCGCATCAAAAGTTCACTGCTTCAGGCGTATTTCATCTCCATTGCAGCCTATGGGAAGTCAGAAAGGGTTGCTCACTTATCGGCCGTCCGTCCCGTCCATCCCGTTTTTTGACGTGACGGACTGCCGACGAAAACAGAGTACCATTCACATACGGTTGACGTACATCAATCACGTGACTGAATTCACCCACCATAGAGAAGAGCGCGCTGCTTGGCGAAAACCAATGAAATGCCGTTCTACTTTTGACGGCTGTCAGATATCAAGGTTCTTCTGATCGAAACCGGTCCCGTCTAAGAGGGCTTGCTGTCATGGCAACCAGCAAAGAAAACCTGTTTCAGGAGGGAAAAAACGTGATGGACGGAACGGACGGCCGATATGTGAACAGGACTTTGTACACACGTCAAACGTAGGGACATGGACATGCCCAGATGTCGCCAATCGTTTGTGGATTGGTTGTCATCTATTTTATAAGAAAAGAATTATTTTCACATTACAGCGAAAGAGATACTCATCATGCTATGATCAACAGAGAAACTAACGCTGTTGGTGAAAAGAATCAGGTATAAGTCAATAACAATAAGGACATCAATTACTTATTTAGTGGTTGACGCGGATGATAAGAAATCAACATTACTGATGATAATAGCTTCTCACAAAGCTCTAATAAATTGATAGAAACTAAAACACGAATAAATACAATAAAATTGCACACTGATGCTAAAAAAAGGCAACACATATTTTTTAATTACTGAATCACTGGGTTCCAAAAAATGCTTTCAAAAATATTGCAAATTCAGTGCATTCCATTATTAGAGAAAAAACCTCGATTAAAAAAACTTTCTCTGTTATCCCTCTTTCTCTCTCTCTCTCTCTCTCTCTCTTTGTTACCAAAAATTCACTGTCTTCTTACTCATATAGAAAAAGGCATTTCAAAATTTAAATTCATTTAACGATATGGACTGAAGCTCAGTGGCTTAATGGTAACGCTCCGCGTTTCCACGCTGCAGACCCAAGTTCTATTTCCGGGTTGATCAGCCTTTCACCCTTGCTTTGGGTCAATAAAGTGAGTACCAAGCGTGCTTAGGAACTAAACCCTGGAGGTCCCGCGTTCGGTTGACCACCTAACCTTGCCCCCCCCCCCCCCCCACAGCCCTCGGTCTCGTAAACTGAGATGTGCACAGTACGTCATGGCCTCCAAGGGCTGATGCGGCAATTAGTTTACTTTAATCATTTATTTTGCTATAGTTTTACTTTTTAAGAAGCTCTTTTGTTATGAGATGAAATTATACGCAATCTCAAGTATAAAGCGTTTCCGATTATCCGAAAAATTTGATTTTCCGAAAGCTGTCAGTCTCATTTTGGCTAATCGTGGTTCTGCTGTATTACTTTCTTTTAGAAATAGTTCTACTACATCATTATTTTTTCTAAACGGGTTGCTTACGAGCAATGAAAGGTGGTTTTAACACAAAAACATACACACTCATATCTTAAGTTGCCGTAAAACGGGGTAACATCGCTCCTCTAGGGAAAACATTGCTCCAAAAAGTGTAAAAGTTTTTTCGGTCTCGAATTGGTAACTTGCCCACCTGTTTACTGTTTTCTTCTACCTAGTTGAAAGAAATTCCGTATTGTCAACCATTTCGCCACTGAAGTCCTCGAAAATCAGTAAAAAAACTTTTACACTTTTTGGAGCAATGTTATCCCTAGAGGATCAATGCTCCCCCGTTTTACGGTAGTGTTGATAGTACCACAAAAGAACAAAATCTCTCTCCCTCCATAAAGCCAGAACCATCGGTCCATTCGAATGGAGCTCGCATGATGCCTCTCCAGAATCCGGCATTCCAACGATAACGACCGTCCAGAGGCATTTTCATCCCGACATCCTTCACAAATCTCTGCTAGAAATAAATTCGCACCCACTCCGTAATCGCTCCCGAAATGGGGACTTAAAGAGTGCCCCCCCCCCCCTCATTCTCGCCGAGAGGTGAGAAATCGTCTCGCGTGAACGAAACCATTTGTTTTGCATTCGCCAAGAAGCACGTTTCGTCACAAATCACACGATGATAAACTGTTTTCTCCTCACACTCGCTTTCCTCTCGACGACTGGGGATGAGATTGAAAACGTTTACACGGCCGCAATGGATGAGTTCGTCATTTCTTCGTTCGGTCCGCGGATTTGATTAATTTCTTGGGGATGTGTACAAAGTACACAAACATGCGTATATGAAAGATACATTTCTGTTGCTCAACTGTAGAAAGGGTATTTTCTTAATTTATTTTCTTAATTTATTCTCACGCTAGTGGTACCCGCATGGCTTTGCCCCTAGTAGAAAATGAAGAGGTCATTTGGTTCGCCTGTATAATTACAAATAATGGCTGATGAATTTCTCGCCAATTGGCTATGTTAATTTGCCCGACCATGTTACGGTTCCACGTTATGATAATTTAGTAATTTACTCGTCCACGTTGAGATAATTTGTTCGCTAAAATGTTCTTAAAGTTGGAATAGAAAAAGAACAATATTGAATTTTCGAAAAATCGCTTCGGGGTGCACACCCTCATGCTACAAACTAATTTTGTGCCAAATTCCATGAAAATCGGCCCCCGAAACGGTCCGCTATGTTCGGTTATCCGCTATGCGCTTCACAGAGATCCTGAGAGAGAGACATCCAAACAGAGAGACTTTCAGCTTTATTCTCACATCATCAGCTTTATTCTCTTATCATTAGTAAAGATAAAGATTAATTAACTGTCGAGTAATTTAGCAGACAGAGCGTCGTAGTTGTGTGACTTTGGTGTCTTAGAGACAACTTTGTGGGGCCAACCCGGTTCAAGAACCTGTGCAAGACCACCAATCCAGTCAAAGTTAGTGGTCTTTTCAAGATACGGAAAATTATCAGCATCCATGCCTTATGAGAATGCAGCAAGGTTTAAACGATTCCTTTCGTTAAAATAGGGGTGAGGAAAACCGCTTTGCGTTGCGACAACGTTTATAGAAGCTGTGCTAATCTATAAATTGTTCCTTTTTCAACCTTAACAAAAATGGGTATCGTCTACCATCAAGTTATCAGAACCATATATTGATTATTTTGCAGTAAGTTACCGCCATTAGCCAGAGCTAATTCAGAAAAACATAAAATAAACCGCCAGCTCAGTCAGTCCATCCGAGGACTTGCAGTTTTGTGCTTTTTTGCAGCCCGGAATAGGAAGTAACTGAGTTGGAAGCGAAAAAGCTCTTTAGGGAGCCAAACAAACTGGTAGCTTATGTAGAATTATCACACCAGATGAGTGACCGCAGCAATGGTGCGATTCAACTCAAATATTGATGACAAAGCATGGTATTTTGCAGTAATTTACCACCCTAAGCCAGGGTTAAGGTAGAAATACATAAAATACGTAACTTACTGCAAAATACCATGCTTTTGCCATCAATCTTTGAGTTGAACCGCACCGTTGCTGCGGTCACTCATCTGGTGTGATAATTCTGGGTTAAGGTAGAAATACATAAAATACGTAACTTACTGCAAAATACCATGCTTTGTCATCAATCTTTGAGTTGAACCGCACCATTGCTGCGGTCACTCATCTGGAGTGATAATTCTACATAAGCTACCAGTTTGTTAGGCTCTCTTGGCTCCCTTAAGAAGTTTTCCGCCTCCAGCTCAGTTAGTTCCTATTCCGGACTGATGAGTGCTAAAAAGCACGAAACTGCAGTCCTCGGATGGAATGACTGAGATGGCGGTGAATTTTATGTAAATCATTGATTAGTTAATCTTTACTAATAATAAAGCTGAAAGTCTCTCTGTCTGGATGCCCGGAGGATGTCTGGATGTCTGGATCTCTGTGACGCGCATAGTGCCTAGACCGTTCGGCCGATTTTCATGAAATTTGGCACAAAGTTAGTTTGTAGCATGGGGGTGTGCACCTTGAAGCGATTTTTTGAAAATTCGATGTGGCTCTTTTTCTATTCCAATTTTAAGAACAAAATTTTCATAAGATGGACGAGTAAATTACGAAATTATCACAACGTAGAACCGTAACATGGGCACAAGTCAATTGGCGAGATACGAAATTATCATAACGTGGAACCGTAACATTGGTACAAGCCAATTGGCGAGAAAATTCACCATACATTATTTGTAAATATACAGGCGAACCAAAAGACCTTTTAATTTTTCTATTACGGGCAAAGCCGTGCGGGTACCACTAGTTTTTCTATAAAACGCAACACACGTATGGTAATGCTTTAGTTTCTAACGAGGGAAAGTTAATTACAACGTGGGAAATGCTTTGCATTTTACTTGCAAAAGGTGCAATTAAGTGGAGAAAAAAGATGATTTTATAAATGAAATAAGCTATTTATTCTTCAATCGTTTAAACGTTAACAACATAGCAGCCACTTTTCATTTTAACTTTTCTAAACTTTCTCAGACTTGGAGATTTAGCATTTTCTATAAAAAAATAACCTAAGTAAAATTTGCTTTCTTTGTTCTTTGCAAGGGGTTGCTTCGCTCTTTGCAGTCAAGTTTTTTAGCGCAAATATTTGCTTTGTACCATTTACTCTACAACTTTAGTGATTTTCAAACACACGCACACATACATATATTCATATAGTTTACTCAAAATACAGTATATATTAATATAGTCATTAGTTTTACAAATGCAAAACTAACTAAAAAAAATGTTTATGCTAAGAAAAAAAAACTTCTGCTAGGTCTGCAACTAATCTGCTATCCAATAACCAGCAAACACACATTAGTGGGAAACAAAGGAATTGAAAAACTATTGTAAATATATCATAATCAAAACGAAATGAATATTTAACAAGCAATTCCAAATTTCCAGTGCAATGGCCAATCGCAATCTGGTAATATAAGTTTGAATTAACAATTTTATTGAATTTCGCAACGCAGCATTATCCGACTAAAGTTGAACAAAAGGTTAAAACAACTTTTTATGAAGTGGAAGATTTCACTGCTTACTTGTAAAAACGAGCTGATGTGTACCTCACATGACTTCCTTTTACTCCAATTTAATGCATTTTCCCATTATTGGCAATTTCAATGTGATTCAATAGTTTACTCTCTAAATATCACCAACAGTGGCCAAATTAAAACCAGATTTTAAATAAAATCGCCAAATTTGGCGGCCAAAAGACTGTCGATATATCGCCAAAAGTCCGCCAAATTGTAACAACACTTGAGTTTACATCGAAATTAACAATGGTCCCCCCCCAAAAGGGGGGCAAAAGACCCCCTTAGAAACACCCGAATGCAACCAAAAGGGAAGGTGCAAAACTAGACCCCACTAGGAGTCTACGTACCAAATTTCAACTTTCTAGGACATACCATTCTTGAGTTATGCGACATACATACGCACGTACATATATATGTACATACAGACGTCACGAGAAAACTCGTTGTGACTAACTCGAGAATCATCAAAATGGATACTTCGCGTGTCTATACGTTCTTAGGCACTTATCCACGTGTGGTCGAGTCGAAAAAAAAAACTCAACATTCGTTCGGGGGTGAGTAAAATGGAAATTAAGGTCGATTTTTGAGTGAAAATTTTTTTGCGAATACAATACTTCCTTTTTTTGTAAAAGGAAGTAAAAAATGGAGAATCAACGAAACAGCCATCCATTTTTATGGCTACTTGATCCATATCATCCTGACGTGTGTTTCCGCCACAGATCACTAAATATTTCATCAGTTACGTTAAAAGCTTATTTTCAATGCATGAGCATATGGGAAAATCTCCTTCGGTTAAATAAAAGCTTCCTAACAGCTGGCGGTTAAAAGGAAAAAAACGAAACTGTCAGAGAAATACTAGAATCACACGCTTTTTTGAGAAGCGCTGCATCGTCATAGGAACGTTGCTGTAGCAAAAATAAATGGAACCGATGGAAATGTAGCTCGAAGCTGAGATTTTTATGGATTTTCCGTAAGAAAAGAAAAAAAAAAACAAGACTTGACATCCTTCAAAGTTTAGTTTCGTTTTAAGGATATGTTGGGAATATCGCACTTCACGGTAAGGAAAAAAAAAGAAACATCGATTCAGTCAAACCCCCGTAAAAGAATAAACTCAACTCAATCTAAAAACTTAAATGTAAGTCAAATTCGTTCAATGACCAAGGATAAAGCTAATTTCATCACTTTAGAGGAATTTCTTTAGATTAGAGGTTCCAAGCTACAAACCGCGGGCCATATGAGGCCCGCAATGCATTTAACCCGTTGCTATGTTAAATGTTTCGAATTGAAAACAATGCTGTGGGACCTTCCAAGACAAGCAATCAGCCTTTTTCAGAATCCTCATATATATATATATATATATATATATATATATATAATGGCCAAAATCACTGATCGAGTAACGCACTGACGTCACCAACAATGAAACTCATGCTATAGCATGCGAGAAAGCATTATTTCATTGTTGTTGCACTAAAAATTCAATAAGTTATTGAAATTTGATAATATTTTTTGCCAACGTGTTTGACATGCAGGGAAATGTTTTATTTTGAAATGGCGGAACTTGATCCGGTAACTTTTCTGTTTTACTGGTAAGGTTGTCATGTTGAAATCTAAGTGTCATAATTAATAACTTTTAACTGATATCTCCGCTAATTATTACCGGATGGTTATATCAAATAGGCAAACATAAAGACGGGAAAATTACGAATCTATCGATACTTGGTTCGATGGTCAGTTAGTTCACTGGCGTTCCGAAGAAGTGACTTGACAGAGACACATGCATAGATACATAGGTACATACCTAGATACATAAGCTCAGTTTTTAACTAGATAAGATTACTAACCCAATGCCATTTGGTTTAGAATTGCTATTGTTCAGACCAATTTCACTAGTAAAATTTCACTAAAATAGTTTTTATTGATTATTCGGTGTGAAATTTTAAACCATCACTGGTATCTGTTTTTTTTTTTTTTTTTTTTTTTTTTTTTTTTTTTTTTTGCAGAGCTCAAAACTATTTCTCACATTTTGGTATTAAGATCTTTCCAGAACCGAAAAATATATTCTGGGTAGTGAAAATCTTAATGGTTGGAGAAATATACCGCGCTATATTTTTTTCCCGAATTTGGAATTTACGAGGAATAAATCTGAACCTTAAGGGAAAAGGGTTAGATGAGCGGAAGTTCTTGAAAGGTTTTATTGAATGATAACCGCCTTGAAAAACCCAAGCACGAATGGTAATATTTCTATTCTAACCCAATGCAAGCAGCATATTTAGAAAGAATTTTAAGACGACGGGTTTTGTTAAATGAAAATGATCAAATACGCTTTGTGCTACAATATGGTTAAAGTAAAAATCCAACGTAAATAAAGCACAAATTCTCAAGAAAAAATGGGTTTTGTTATTTATTCTTCAATATTATTTAAATTCTCAACTCCAGAGCTCGAATACGCTACCTTGCGGTGATTAACAATACTAAAGAAAAAGGTAAAACATTCGGTTCCACGTGTTTTCTTTGGGGTAAATTACAGGCTTCAGACAGTTTGTGGTGCAATGCAATTTCAGAAGAATAGAAAAGAAAGCTTCTTACAAACATGATGAAAAATTACTGTCATTCACTAAGCGTCAAAGCAAGTTATAAGTTACGGCATTTGTTTGCTTTTCCTTTTTCATCCGCCATTAGGCAAAGGCTGCAGCGCCCCCTATAGTTTATTGCAGTTGCAAATAACTGGAACTGCATATATTTTGCATTCCTCGGGAATTTGATTAAAAGGATAAAAAACAACTTTTCGAGGAAATAAGTATAGTACAACCTTGTTTTCTGAACCAACTGGAACCAAAAGCAATCTGGATAAATTAAAATTCGGATAATAAGCAAGACACATTCCTAAAAAAGCACACTTTAACTTTTACTAGCCGGGTACCCGGCGCTGCCCGGATTTTGGCCGGGTAGTACTATAATAAAAACGTTATAAAGAACAATTACAATTAAATAATACGATAAATCAAATTACTTACTTAGGTAAGCAACTATCTTCAACGATAAGAACAAAAACAAACGCTGAAGAAATAAGGAAAACAAAATCAAATAGAAAAATCCTACAAAATCAAATTACACTGGTGTCCAAAAGTTAAGCATAATTGTTATTTATGTGAGTAATGTGAGAAATATACATCGAAATAGGGGGAAACGTGATATGCGAGTGCAACACGGTTACAAAATAAGGAAACTACTCAAAAAAAAACGGTAATATTTACTTTTATCATCCCAAAAAATAGTTTAAATGAAAATTAGGCATATGAGGAGTTTACTCTTTGCACAAAAATTTTTCTTTAAAAGATGATGCTGAAGTTCAATAGTGTGTATGGCCACCTCTGACTGCCAGGTACGCTGCACAACGATTACTCATACTTTCTATGAGGTGGTGGATGAGTTGTGGGCTTAAACAGTTCCAAGCATGGTGGAGAGCTCTTTTTAGTTCCGGAGCAGAGCTTGGCGGAGGCAAGCGAGCTGCAAGTTGTCTCCCGAGCATATCCCAGACATGCTCGATAGGGTTCAGATCAGGGGAGTTCGCAGGCCACGTCATTCGCTGGATATTTTCTGATTCGAGGAAGTCATCGACCACAGCTGTTCGGTGACATGGCGCGTTATCGTCCATGAATATGAACTCAGGACCAACAGCACCTCAAAACAAGCGAACATAAGGCTCAAGAACCTCGTCTCTGTATCTTTGACCAGTGACTGAGCCTGTCTCAAAAATATGGAGGTCGGTGCGGCCATCCAACATAATGCCCGCCCACACCATTACTCCTGCTGAAGCAAAGTGATGTCTTTCTCTTATGTTTTGCGGTTGGAAACGAGTCCCCTTTTCTCTCCAGATTGTTACCTGACGAGAATCACACTGTAGAGTAAAGCGGGACTCATCACTGAACATCACATTAGCCCACTGTCCCAGACTCCAATGCCGATGTCGCAAGCTCAGTTTAAACGAGCGCGTTTATGCGCTGATGTGAGAGGAATGCAAACTGCTGGTCTTCTGGCATACAGACCGACATGATTGAGTCTCCTGTAAACAGTTTGAATCGAAATTTTTATTCCTGTGACGGCACTGAGCGCCGAACCCAGTTCTCTGGCACAGCTGTCCCTATGACGTCGTGCAGAAATTGCCAGAAAACGATCTTGGCTTGCGGTTGTTACTCTTGGTCGACCTGGTACTGGTCGGCGGGTAACATCTCCCGTATTTGAAAACCTCTGCCACAGTCTCGAGATTACACACTGAGGCACATTAAGAATACGAGACACTTCAGTTTGTGATCGTCCAGATTCTAGCATTCCGACGATTCTTCCTTTCGCAAACATGTCCAATTGGCGTCTTTGTGCCATTATTAGTTCTGTTTCACCAGATCCAATGTTTCTTGGTACAGCAATTGCATGAAACGCGCCCGAACTCTCTAAAGCGTGCGAGCTGTTTTATCCATATTCCGAAACGCGCACCTAATTCGCGCATGACACCATCGACTATACTATTTTGCATAAACATATTGTTTCTTGTTCAACCAATGAATCTCCATAAGTAACTTTATATAATTTTACGAAAATTTACAGATTTTTCTCGCATTTTATGAATTATGCTTAACTTTTGGACACCAGTGTATGTACCTGAATATCGAAAAAATTCGCATTCAAAAATCAGTTCGCCGACCACAATAGCGTAACCAATCACGGGTCTGAGCCACGCGGTATGGTTCCTTGCAGCTATCGACACTAACAACCCTCTCGATGAGTTAACTTACTCCACCATCTATTAGGAGTTCATAGAACTTAACTTACCCCACCATCTATTACGAATTCATAGAACTAAACAATTAATTAAATATTTAATTTACAATGGGGTCGTTTCCAAAATTTTAAAAGTATTTTTTTCTGAAAGAGCATGCTTAAAAACATAGGATCTGACCATTTTTCAAATAATTTGTTTAAGTTTAATATTTTTAAAAAATTACTTAAATCGATGAGCTTTTATTGTTTACATTTCTTGGCGATGACATCACAAATAATGAAATGCCATTCTGTGATGCCACTCACAGAGCTAAATATTTAATTCGCATCTTTACTCACGTGTATTGGCAACGATAGGGTTGATAGCAAGCGTAATTCGCTGCTTGATTATCATAACATGGAAACGTAGTAGAAAGATGCGCCAAAAAGCATCATTTGTGACGTCATAAAGACCACGCCTTGTTTGAAAAATCGGACATTTTAAAAAATTAATTTTAAAAGAACTGCTGTGTAAATGAAAGTATTTTCTGGGTCCATGTTTTTTTTTTTTTTTTTTTGAGCAATCACGATTGCTTATTGTTCTCACTTGACTGTTTTTGGCGTTCCTTTGCTTTTTCCCACCGCCACCCTCCGCACCATCACCGTCGACGGGCTCCTCACGATGCTGCCTGCACCTCTAGCGAAAGCCGTCTCCAGCCGTCTCCAGTTTGCATCCATGTTCTACACACACGCGCATACATACACAACTACACACACACACAAACACATACACACACATACACAAACACATACACCTACACACATACACGCATGCATACATACAGACACTCACACATACACACAAAAACATACACACAACTACCCACACATTCATGCCTGCACACAGACACAAACACATATGCCCACATACACATACCCCCCCCCCCCACAGACACAAACACACATGCCTACACACACATACACATAACCCGTACACACAAACACATACCCCCACACACAAACACACACGCCTAGATACACACACTCGTGAAACATAATTTGAATTCAAGATGTCAAAATTCAAATTTTTTTTTTCTCATTCTATCCATTTTAATGACTAAAAGTAGTACTTTTGACTGAAAGAAACCACCCCATTACAAATATTTCGGTCAATCTGATTTTTTTAAAAAATAGCCTATAGCCTTCCTCAATAAATTAACTATCCTTATATATTATTTCTGTTGCCTGTTTTTGGTTACTACGCCAGATTTTCCTCAATTCTTGATTGATTTCTTTGATTTACGCCTTATTTTAAAGCTTATGGTGCTGGCTACTGACGAAAAATAGACCCACGGTCTAAAAATTGTTTTTTTCAGCCAAAAAACCTGTTTTAAAGAACCAGAATAATGTTTTCGGTTAAACTTATAACTTTAATTTGCGCCATGACCGACAGAGCTGAATAGCTTGATCGGCAGAGCGTTCTCTTCGTAACCAGGAGAATGCGTGTTCGGGCCCACGTCTGGACAATCTGCAACAAAAATTAGAGAAATATCGCGCATTACATGAAAACTTAGTTAAGTGAATACCAACTATGAAGGAGTAGAATAAATGAGAAGGAAACGCTCCTTGCTGATATGAAACTTGAAGTGACTTTGTGCTAAATTACTTCTGAATTGTACGTTTTTTTTCTTTTATTTTTAAGCTTTGGCTCTGGTAAGAAAATTAAAGCCTAATGTAAGCGAAAATATAAGTAACAGGTTTAAGATTTCAGACAACAATAGAATTGTTTTTTGTTCAGAAAAAAATAATAAATCGTATATTGAATTATATATTCTTCTAATGAGTTTTTGACTCTTTGTACAAATAAAAAAAATACTAACTCAATTTGAAGGGTAAAATATATATTTTTTCTTCTTTTTGCAAAAAAACAAATAGCTTATCACATTTTTACTACATTCGAAAAGCTACGCTTAAAAAAGAGCATAGTTAAATTTATTATGTATTTTAACCGTGCTGTTAACTGATGAACACGTGCTGCCATCTAAGTCATAACGGTTCAAGCAGCCTGCGGTAACAAATTGTAAAAATTTTCAAGAATAAAAAAATGTTTCTTCAATATCTTATCTTATATATTATTCCCTTCTCATTTTAAAACTTATCAGGCTGGCTAATGAATAAAAATAGACTTACGGTCGAAAAATCAAGTTTTCGAAAACGCCCCTTGCTGTTTCAAATTTTTGATGCTGCCTGTAGTTCTTATGCATTTTTTAAAAGCAAAGTTCTAATGCAGTTTTCCATTTTTTACGTCGCTTTCGGCAAAAAAAAAAAGCCTGTGTGTGTGTTCATATTTTAATAAAGCTTAAAAGCACTGGACTTAGTTGTTCGGTTAAATTGATAAGTTTTTTTCGGTAGAGCGTTCGGCTATAAACTATCTGAACTTCGGGCAAATTTGGGCTGTCCGATATAATATCAAATTTATATTAGTACTACGCATTACATGTACTCATAACATACAAACGTAATAAAATAAATGCAGTGGGAATGCTACTTGGTGTTTCGACTCCTTTATGCAGGCTACAGTTATCATTCGGATAAGTTGACTGTTAATCGAAGGGTGTTCTTCATTTTTTTTTAAGCTTTGACTACATCCAGACCACTCAGCATAATGTAAGGATATAAAGTATTAGATTTACCTAAAGGAAATCTTTTTTGTGCAGAAAAACATTTTCATTGTATGCTGAAATGTAGATGTTTCTAATAGCAGTGTTCGACCTTTTGTACAAATGAAAAAATACTACGCCAAATTAAAACTACGAGTTTCACCCAGTAAACCTTTAATTTTTTATTCGCGCGAATACGACATAAAGCATTAAAATTATTATCAACTTCATTAGCAAGAAATCATTTTCTACTCTGCTTTCTGCTGAAAAAAAAAATACATTTTGTCTACGTTCGAAAAATTACACTTAAACGAGCTGATGTGTGCATCACATGACTTCCTTTTACTCCAATTTAATGTCATTTCCCCATTATTCGCTATTTTAATGTGATTCAATATTTATTCTCTAAATATCACCAACAATGGCCAAATTGAAACCAAAAAAAAAAAAAAAAAAACTCCGCCAAATTTGTCGCCAAACTTGGCGACCAAAAGACTGGCGATATATCGCCAAGTGTCCGACAAATTATAACGCCACTTGAGTTTACATCGAAATTAACTATGATTTCCCCCCAAAAAGGTGCAAAAGACCCCCTTAGGAACATCCGAAAGCAACCAAAAGGGGAGGTGCACAACTAGACCCCACTACGAGTCTATGTACCAAATTTCAACTTTCTAGGACATACCATTTTTGAGTTATGCGAGATACATACGCACATACGCACATACACACATACATACAGACGTCACGAGAAAAGTCGTTGTAATTACCTCGGTGATGGTCAAAATGGATATTTCGCGTGTCTATACATTCTTAGGCACTTTTCCGCATGTGGTCGAATCGAAAAAAAAACTCAACATTCATTTGGGGGTGAGCAAAATGGAAATTAAGGGCGATTTTTGAGTGAAAATTTTTTCGCGAATACAATACTTCCTTTTTTGTAAAAGGAAGTAAAAACGGACTCAGTTCAACTGGTTTTGGTTTTGAATTTTTAGTGTTCGATTAAAAGAGAAACATGTGCGGGCATTTAAGCCGTAACTGTTAAAGCAATCTTCTATGTGAAATAGTTCAATATTCAAAGATAAAAACACTTATTTTCAATCTAATTTATTACTTCTCTAGAATGTTCGTTTCAATCGCTACGTGAGATGTTCGTCATTCTTTAATCAAATTCCATGCTTTTCGAATAATTTTAAATCGTATCATGCTGGTTAATGACAAAACATAGAAGCATGATCTTATTATTATTATTATTATTTTGGCAAAAAGCTTTTTTGCTGTTTTTTACTACGCATTCCTTCAATGAATAGCTTTCGAAAAAGAAGGAGCAATTGCTAGGTTTGTTGGGGTGTCGGGCTGTTAATCAGAATGGCGCCCATTCGAATCCGTGCGAATAAATATCTCTTTAATGTTTTTTTTTTCCCGTCAAATCCTCACATGGGCAGGACTTAATTTGCCACAACCTGTTTTTTTACATGCACAATTATTGCTTTTTCACGAGTCACTACTCAGCCACACTTTTAATGATATTTATGTTTGAATTGAAAATATGTACGACCAAAAGGTGAGCGATGATCACATTATCACAACGTTGTATTTAACGAGGTTTTGTTACTGATGTCTTTAAATTACATGCCTTCTCTTCTGCGCTTACTTTTTTTTCGGTTCTTCTTCATAATGTTCTTCCTTTGAAATTCTTAAAGAGCGAAATACCTTATGAAACGATTCGAAGCACAGTGCGGAGTTCCGCACGGGTCGACTAGTTCAACACAAAAAGAATTTGAGGAGTTTACTTTCAAAACGAATTATATCCACTTTTGGAAAAAACTTTTTTTTTTTTTTTTTCGTTTTCAAAATCTCTAATAGAAGCCCTGTTGATACAATTATTTCTTTCTTCGCGAAGTGATTTAAATCTCTTGCTAAAAAATGCGTAAACATTGGTTTTACCACCTAAACGGTGTATATCCATCCCCTTATTTCTCGCCAGGTCTTTTACAGGAAAGTGGAACTTATCCCTTATTTGCTGGTACCCACTCATTCACTTTCATATTAAAAGGGCACGTATCCAAATTTGAATTTACCACTTCCAACTCAAAGGTAGTTCACAAATAAAATTGTGGAGCAAAGCACTGGCTGAGCATTTCCAATCAACCGTGATACCCGTCCGTATTAAGAGATCGCAGCACCATGCGCCTCGGGCAGTTATATTATCAGTTAGGCAAGCGCGACCTCAAAGTGACTCAGTAAATAAAAGTAAGTGTGAAGTAATACTAAATTAATATTAAATAATTACTATTACATTGTGAATAATTAATAATTAAATTGTGATTGTGATCTATTAATACCTGCAACGTTGTTATTTTAATCCCTATAGTGGTTTTTTTATTCATACTTGATTGGTTCGAAGGTCTTTTTTTTTTTTAATGTTCCATGAAAAGAATAAAGTAAGTAGAAAGAAATAAAGTACAGTAAAAAAATATATATATAAAAATGTTGAATATTTTGTTTCAATCTAATAAAGTTTATTTCTGAAAAAAATGCGTATTTTTTTTTTTTTTTTTTTTTTTGGCAAAAGGGGATTATATTCAATGTTTTACACAAAAAAGGAATACATCCAAAATAAAATTGTCAATTTCGGTCCGGTAAAATTGAGGAAAAATTACTAGACATATGCCAATAGTTACTTGTTATTCTACCAAAACATTGTGAGAAATTCGAAATTATAACAGTGTTTGTGCATAAAACGTTTTTTTCGTTTTGCCAAAAAAAAGTAATCTGTTTTGAAAATAAACCCCTGATCTGTCAATTCGAACCAGTAGTTCCTGAGATTAGCGCGTTTAAACAAACTCTTCAGCTTTATATTATTAGTATAGATTACAGCAAAAAAACAATGCTTCAAAACAAAGATGCAGGAGTTGCACGTTTAATCCAAAACAAAAGCCGAATATTTGGCGCATTTATAGTTCCTTTCTTGCAATCATAATTTAAAAAATTAGGTAAGTTAACAATGTTTTTAACTCTACAAATTAGATTTGCATAAACCAAAGATCTGGATAAACGGGGATCAGATTAACGAGGTTCTTCAGTAACTGCAATGAATCAGAGAAAATTTATTGAAAAATACTCATCAAGCAAGCATTCTCATCCGTAAAAATGTTAAACGATCAATCAACTCCGGTTGTCAGAGAAGTACGATGAGCTTGAAACAGAAAGCGTCTTGGCTGACATTTATGTTGCCGAAGGAGGTTAAGCTATCACGTGTCTTTACTGACGTTTCTTCGACGTCTTCTGTCCACAGTCAAAAGTTTCTATTGGTTTTTTTTTCTTGGCCTATTGCTTACTTACTAACATTTCTTGTTCCGTCATTTTAAATTATTTTCTCTTAGAAAATCGTGGTTTGTTGATTGCGCTAAGACGCTACATGGATCATCATAAATCATCATTTAGCTTGATATCCATAGAAATAACCTATTACAATACACATTTTTGCTGCTGTCGCTATGGGTCATCATTATAGTTGTGGCTGTCACTTGCAATATAGTTGCAAAAAACATATTTTAAAAACACAAATGAATTTTTATTTATGTCTTCAGACTCTGAGATCACTTATGTAAAGAGCTCTAAGAATAGTTAGAACCGAAAGAGCAAACTGTCGCGCTGAGTTTTGCTCGGAATATACAGGATTAGCATAAAAATATACCCCGGTTTTTAACATTTATATTTCATAAACTGTTACACTTAGCACTATAAATGATACAGAAAAAATAAAGATAAACTGTCCAAGTCGTTTTCACTGACAAATGTTCGATGTGTGCGCCTTTCGTCACGTGACACACATCTGTAACATACGTTTTGGAGTGGTTCACTGTCAATTTTTCGTAGAGCTACACATATGCGATCTTTCAGTTCTTGCAATGTTGTAGGCAATGGTGGTGTATAAACAGTCTTTGATAAAACCTCATTAAAACGAGCTGATGTGTGCATCACATGACTTCCTTTTACACCAATTTATTGTTATTTCCCCATTATTGGAAAATTTAATATGATTCAATAGATAACTCTCTAAATATCACCAACAGTGGCCAAATTAAAACCAAATTTACAATTTAAAAAATATCGCCAAATTTTTCGCTAAGTTGGCGACCAAACTTGGCGACCAAAATACTGGCGATAGATCGCCAAGTGTCCGCCAAACTATAACACCACTTGAGTTTGCATCGAAATTAACAATGATTTTCCACCAAAAAGGTGTGAAACATCCCCTTTGGAACATCCGAATGCAACCAAAAAAAAGAAGGTGCACAACTAGACCCCACTAGTAGTCTACGTACCAAATTTCAACTTTCTAAGACATACCGTTCGTAAGTTATGCGACATACATACGCACATACATACGTACATACGGACGTCACGAGAAAAGTCGTTGTAACTAACTCGGGGGTCGTCAAAATGGATATTTCGAGTGTCTATACGTTCTTAGGCACTTATCCGCGTGTGGTCGGGTGGAAAAAAAAACTCAATATTAATTCGGAAGTGAGCAAAATGGAAATTAAGGCCGAATTTTGAGTGAAAATTTTTTCGCGAATACAATACTTCCTTTTTTTTGTAAAAGGAAGTAAAAATCACAAGGGGTTTGGTTTGGGGATCTAGCTGGCCAACGCGTAAAGGGTAAATCATCATCATCACCTGCACGCTGATCCGGCGTTGCGGAGCGGCAGTGGCGAAGTGGGGTAAATCCCCACCCAAATGTATTGGTTTTAACATTGTTTTCTATCCTAATGCAATAGTTAATACACGTGACAGAACTGTTGTGACCAGAAAACCTCTCCAGAAAGAATTTCTGGCTGCACTAGTGCGGAACGTGCATATTTAAGCAGTTACGCGCGGTAACAAAAAACTTTCAGTTTTTATGAATAACTAGTGGTACCCGCACGGCTTTTCCCGTAGTAGAAAATTAAAAGGTCTTTTGGCTCGCCTGTATATTTAAAAATAATGTATGGTGAATTTCTCGCCAATTGGCTTGCCCATGTCACGGTTCCACGTTGTGATAACTTGGTAATTTACTCGTCCATCTCATCATAATTTTGCCCGGTAAAATGTTCTTAAAATTGGAATAGAAAAAGAACAAAAGCGAATTTTCGAAAAACCGTTTCGAGGTGCACATCCATATGCAACAGACTAACTTTGTGCCAAATTTCATGAGAATCGGCCGAACGGTCTAGGCACTATGCGCGTCACAGAGATCCAGATATCCAGACAGAGAGACTCTTTCAGCTTTATTATTAGTAAAGATTTATAGTGGTAAGTGTAATAGTTTGTGAAATATAATGTTTAAAATCCGGGATATTTTTTTATGCTAACCTTGTAGATCCAACTGTTAATCCGAAGAGAGGAACATATAAAGACCTAAACCAGCTGCAAGTCCTTTTCTTTCCTCTCTCGGGTCATACACAGGACGCCTCTCCCACACGGACCGCAGAATCGAAGTTAATGAAAATTAATGTGCGTTGCTGACAAGTTCTTTATTGGTAATGTCACTAGAATTTTGTGTTTAACGAAGAATTTCCAGGGTTAATCGCATTTTCACATTATTTGCGAAAAAAGAAAGCGTGCCTTCTACTGGGTATTACGAAAATTAATTTATCTTCAGTTGTATTTTAGAACAAACATTGCAATCGTGTTTTATGGTTACATCATAGTTTTTATTAATTATTTACTGGAAGTGCAGTTCAGTTTAAAGTAAAAGAATAAACGACAATTAATTGGAAAAGTACTTTTTTCCTTTCCACGCTGATTATAACTTGCACAGACGATGAAAAAAAAATCAAGATGAGTCTTAATTTCAAACAGAGCTAATATTACGCGTGTTCTAATACCTAAGACAGAGATCATCATGAGCAGGTTTCGCGAGCATTGATACGCTGAAAAAACCCCGAAAAGGTATGGCATTTGTTTGTGAGATATTTTCAAAATTATAATGTTTGTTTAAAACTAATATAAAGAGGGACAGATTTTAATCTGGTAAAATGCTTCGAGATTCATCCATACGAGACTCGAGGAACCAATCACAGATATTTTGAACTTCTGAACCGTTTCGTTTGTCCAATAGGCGACCGAAAAACGGACATAGGCTTTTTTTTTACATAGATAAACCAATTCGAAATATCTATTCATGTATTTTATCTAGTTACAGATGTTAAAGTTATGTTTCATGTTACATAGAATGTGTAGAAATAAATTATTGAATTTGCAGTAGCAGCACTTTAAAGACGATTTTTTAACTGTAAACTTTAAATTAAAAGTAGTGTTTTACTTTATGAAAATTGTCTTCAAAAATCGCGGCTTATACCCATTTGTAAAACTAGTTGCATTGGCAGAGTTTCAATTTAAATAAAATTTCAAATAGTGGGAGTCATAAACTCAAATGTGTACAAGTATCTCAAAAAAAAAACCTCCCGAGTCGATGCACAAGATTTCTGTCCAGAAGAAACACACACACCAAACCTTTCAGATCATCCTATTTGTAACTCACATACAGCGGATAAACTGCAAGAACGCTGAAACGGTTGACAACAAAGGAAAAATTATTCTTCCTCAAAAACATGGCTGTATTGATACATAGTGCCTTGCACAGCAAAAATATGGCAATTACAGTAAAAATGTTTTGTATTTTTGCTGAACAGAACTTAACATCAGTAAAGATCAAGGACATGTACGATGAAGAAAGAGCAAAAAGTAAAAAATATTAACTTAAATTCTGACATCTTGAATTCAAATTATGTTTCGCAATCACGAGTGTGTTTGTGTCTGTGTGCAGGCATGAGTGTGTGGATGTGTGTGTGTTTGTGTCTGTGTGCAAGCATGAGTGTGCGTGTAGGTGTGTGTGTGTGTGTACAGGCATGTGTGTGTTGGTGTGTGTATGTAGGACATGGACGCAACCTGGAGATGGTATTCGCTAGAGGAGCAGCATCGTCAGGGGCCGGTCGACGGTGGTGCTACAGAGGGAGGCGGGGGGAAATAAAATCATAGGACATCAAAACAGTCAAGTGAGAACAATAAGCAATGTGATTTCTCAATAAATGAAACAAAAGAACTTTGCGTTTAACTTTACAATTTCTGGGAAACAAAAGCAGTCACTGTCTTTGCCTCTTGCTGCGAAAATACACGTTGGTTGTTTCCATCAGTCAAAAGTACTACTTTTAGTCACTGAAGTTGATAGAATGACCAAAAAATATAACATGGATCCAGAAAATACTTTCATTTTCCCCAACAGTTATTTTTTAATCAATTTTCTAAAATGTCCAATTTTTCAAACAAGGCATGATCTATATGACTTCATAAATGATGAATTTAGGTGCGTATTCCACTGGCGCACTGAATGATTACACTTGATGTCTACCGCGTTTCCACGTTATGATAATCAAGATGCGAATTAAATATTGCGCTCTACTCTTGCTATAACCATATCGTTGCCAGTACAGGAGAATAAAAAAGTAAATTAAATATTGCACTCTGCGCTAATGGCAACAGTGAATGGCAGTTCATCATTTGTGATGTCATGCGCAGAACCGTAAAAAATAAAATTGAGTCTGCGCACCGATTTAAACAATTTTTTTTTAAATAGTAAACTTTGCCAAATTATTTAAAATATGGTCAAATCCTATGTTTTTTAAACATGCTCTTTCAGAAAAAAATACTTTTAAAATTTCGGAAACGGCCCCATTGTTGATTGACTTACGGATAAGCCGCTCCACGAATGATCCACTCGCAGATAATCGGGAGTGAACTGTAAAGCAATTCTATCATTGCCACAGATAAGCTTCTGCGTCGCCAAACTATAAATAAATAGTACTGCGTAAAGCAATTAATTTCAAGACTGTATGGACACATAATTAGCGATTTTTGTGAAAGAGAACAATGATTTTTCTCACTATTTTTTGAAAAAACAATAAGCATTGCAATATCGCCAGAATCACAATTCAATTAATGCTTTTTATATATTTTACAGGTAGAACTTCATACCGTCATCCACCTAAAGCCCTTTACACATCCCTACAGAGTTAATTTCTAAGAATGACTCGATCATTCCCAATTAATAGATCCCAGTTCCAAACACTTATTTCCTTTCATCCTCCCAGAATTGAGTTGTAGCAACGCCTGAGAGCCGAGCATCAAAAAAAAAAAAAAAACACACGCTCTTCGGGAGAAAAGAAATAAGATAACAAAAGGCAACATGTTTCACGAAGAGTAACTAAATTCAAACACGGAAAATCCTCAATATTAGCGAGCGCGCCTTTTCCTATAATTGATAAGCTCCTAGTGAAATATTCTCGCCTAGAGAAACAAGAGAAGGGTCGAGCAGCGGCGCTTTTTTGAGCAGCAGGATTGCATCTCATTAAAAGGTCTGGCGGAACTTCTAAACTGAGAGCGAAGAAAATAAAATGAAACAGTCTTAAGTTTTGCTCTTGCCTTGGAAGTATGTTCATAATCAGAACATAGTAAAACAAGCAATTTTTACAGATTATAGATGTCGGGACAATGGCATTAAAATGGCACATATCTGTAATTAATGAAGCAGAAATTTTTATTGAATTAGAGAGAATGGGGTGGTTTCCTTCAATCAAAAGTACTACTTTTAGTCATTGAAATGGATAGAATGAGCAAAAAAAATAACATGGACTCAGAAAATACTTATCTTCCCTTTTTTTTTAATTATTTTTTTTTAATGTCCGATTTTTCAAACAAGGCGTAGTCTTGATGACGCCGCAAATGATGCACTTTGCCGCATCTTTCTACTACGTTTCCACGTTATGATAATCACGCAGCGAATTTAAATTGCGCTCTACGCTTGCTATCAACCCTATCGTTGCCAATACACGTGAGTAAAGATGCGAATTAAATATTTTGCCCTGTGAATGGCAACACTGAATGGCATTTCATCATTTGTGGTGCCATTGGCAGAAGTATAAACATTGAAAGCATACCGATTTAAGTATTTTTTAAAAATATTAAACTTAGTCAAATTATTTAAATAATGGTCAGATCCTATGTTTTTAAGCATGCTCTTTCAGAAAAAAACACTTTTAAAATTTTGGAAACGATCCCATTGCTTTAGCAGGAGACGGAAATAAGCATAGAGTCATCCAGAGCTGCAGGGTCGGAGGGAAAAGGACCGACTACTCCGGCTCAAACTCCGAGAATATCAGAGCCTTAGCTTCCAACTCCGACTCCGGATCCTTTATTCCAAAATCAGCCCGACTCCAACTTTGCAAGCTCTGGCAGAGTTTGAAGAGAAAGGACCGACTCCGACTCTTGGGATTTTAAATCTGTCACTCCCAACTCCGACTCTTTTACACGAAAATAAATCCGACTCCGATTACAACTCCGCATACCTGCAATCATACCAGTATTGCTAACCTAGCTCTTAAAAGAGAGCTACGGAGTCCGAGTCGAACCAGGCACGGCTCCTAATGTAGACGACCCTAGGCGGCTGCCTAATGTAGCAGATTTTCAGGGAGGCAAATTTCGAAATTGAAAAAAAAAAAGCATAAATATCTGTTTCAGCGTCATAAGATTCACTACTTCAATGCTAAATAACAATAATTTAGGGTGTGAATCAGTGCTTGGACATGCAGAACATAGTTCTGAATTTTTCAAGAAAGTCAATATAATTTTAGAGGTGGCAAATTGCGTGATTTAAAAGTCTTTCGAAAACATTAATATCTGTTTCAGTGCCAAAAGATGAACTACTTTAATGTTAAAAAAGTATAATTTGAAGTGTGTACCAGTGCTTAGTTATACAAAACCCAACTTGGAATTGAATTAAACTCACTTTAATTTCAAGCACTTAACTATTATTTTTATTTTATTAATATACTAGTGGTACCCGCGCGGCTTTGCCCGTAGTAGAAAATTAGAAGGTAATTTAGTTCGCCTGTATATTTACAAATAATGTATTGTGAATTTTCACGCCAATTGGCTTGTGCCCATGTTACGGTTCCACGTTATGATAATTTCGTAATTTACTCGTCCATTTTATGATAATTTTGCTCTTAAAATTGGAATAGAAAAAGAACCACATCGAATTTTCGAAAAATCGCTTCGAGGTGCACACTCCCATGCTACAAACCAACTTTGTGAGAAATTTCATGAAAATCGGCCGAACGGTCTAGGCGCTATGCGCGTCACAGAGATCCTGACGTACAGAGAGAGAGAGAGAGATCTGAACAGAGAGACTTTCAGCTTTATTATTAGTAAAGATTATTATTTCATATTATTATTCAATGGGGGGAAGAGGCACTAGTAAATATCGCCTAGGGCGGCAGAACTACTAGAGCCGGCACTGAGTCGAACTGATTTTGAGGTAATAGAGTTGGAGTAGAATGTTTAAAATTCCAACTGTCGGAGTCGGTCATTTTCCCTCAAAGTCCGTAACTCGGCCAGTGCTTGAAGAATCGGAGTCGGACTGATTTTAGGGCAAAGAAGTCGGAGTTGAGGGCTCTAAAATTCCCGGAGCCGATCATTTTTCCTCCGACATCGCAGTACGGTGGTTCGAAAAAATCGATTTTTTTATTTCGGAATCGCGTTACCTCTCGAAAGTTTTAGTTTGATATCCTCAATTGGGGAAAAATGAAAAAAAAAATACTTTAAGCTGACATCTTCAGTTCGCGCATGAGGCTGAAAATTTGAAATAATATACAAAAAAATAAAAAAAATAGTTTTTTTATATTTTTGTAAGGAAACAGCAATAAATTGTCAGTATATAGCGTATTTTGAACCTAAAAAAATATTTTATAGCTTTTACATAAGATCTTTCGATTGCGCATGCGCCTTAAAGTGGGCTAAAATCTCCTGAGTTTTAAGCCTGATTGAAATTGAAAAAATTAAGGCGTATGCGCGAACTGAAGATCTTATTTAAAAGCTACAAAATACTTTTTAGGTTCAAACTGCGCTATATACTGACAATTGATGGCTGTTGCATTATGGAAAAACATAATAAAAAAAAATTATTATTGCTCTTTCCTAAAAATTTCAATTTTTAACATATTTTTTCAAACTTTTAGCATCATGTGCAAACTGAAGATGTCAACTTAGAATTTTTTTCCCCAATTGAGGATACCAAAGAGGTAACGCGATTCCGAAATAAAAAATCGATTTTTTTTTTTTTTTTCGAATCACCCTACTTCGCAGCCCCGCTTACAAGCAGGACTGCGGAGTCGGAATTAAAATGGCCGATTCTAACTCCGGAAATTTGAAACGCCCGACTCCGATTCCGGCTTATTTATTCATTTATTTTATTTTTTCAATTCACTCCCCCCGCTCATGAGAAGGGGGAAAAACCGCTATACACTGATTGAAATATTAATTCCTTTTTATGAAATTTAAGCGTTACATTTTATTGTAAACCCAATGTTTGGTTCTATTTTTTATTTTATTTTAATTACTTCTACTTTAATTTATAGAGGGCGCAGTTTTTGTTTTGTTCGATGGAACGATAATAATAACTAGTATGTTGTGGCCATCACGAAATTTTCTTCTATATTTTTCTTTTTTTTCTGATCCCTCCCCATGCTTGACGAGGAAGCAATATTCCCAACAAAAACAAAATTACACATGCAAAAACTTGACGACTATCCCAATGTCTGAATTATTGCAAAAGCAAAGCAAATAGCGAAAATTGAAAGTTATTTTAAAAGCCTTGCTTGAATTAATTACAAATATTTTATTTGTTAACAAACATAAGATGGCAACAGTTAAAAATTTTAAATCATTGAGGTAATATTTCCTATCATTTCCATACAATTAAAATCACGAGAAATACGCAGACGACAATCTATTACGATTTATCTTTCTTATTGTTGCATAAATAAAAATATTTTTATTCGCAAAAAAAAAAAAATCAACACCTCTTGGAGCGATCGGCGTCAAAATTGAACCAAAGCCTGTTTACATATGGATTCACATATATTCCAAATTTCAACCAGAACGTAGCATTACTTCTTGAGATAGGGCACTCAAAATGGAAAAAAAGTACGGGTGATTGCGCTACCCCCTTTTTAGCTGTTGACACAAAAATAAAATCAGTTCTTATACCCACTAAGGGCTACTTGCCGATAAATTTTTCATTCATTCCGTTCATTATTTCTTGAGATACAGCAGTCACAATTGACGACAAAAAACGTTCTATAGCTCAACCACCGTTTGCGTTATTGACACCAAAATTGAATCAGCACCTGTTCCTGTTAGTACCAACATATGGACCAAATTTTGTTTGATTCCGCCAGTTACTTCCTGAGGAATAGCAAGCACGCGTAACTCGAAAAACGTCCCATTGCTCCACCCCCCTTGGAGGAATTCGCGCCAAAAACTAATGGGCACAAGTTCACATAGGGGCACATATGTGTACTAAATTTCGTTCGATTTCATGCGGTAGTTTTTGTTGTAGAGCAGCCACAAAAAACTGGTCACACACAGACGTGACACACATACACACACACACACACACACACACACACACACACACACACACAGACATTTTCCAAAAGTGGTCGAAATGGACTCAGCACACCTCAAAACGTTCGAATCCGTCAAAATTCGAAATTCGAAAATTTGCACGAATCCAATACTTTCTTCTATATCTTACTAATATTATATATGCGAAAGTTTGTCTGTATGGATGTATGGATGTATGGATGGATGTTTGTTACTCTTTCACGCAAAAACTACTGAACGGATTTTGATGAAACTTCACAATAATATAGCTTATCCATCAGAATAACACATAGGGTAGTTTTCGTCCCGTTATGGGGGGCAAAACCCCTTAGGGGGGCAATAAAACACAATTTTTGTATAAATTCTCTAATATTGGGATGAAAAAATACTTGCACATATTTACGTTATATGTCCATCGAAAGCTCTGATTTTTGTGCTGAAGATGGCACCTGTTCGAAATTTCTAAGTAGAATAAAAAACGAGTTATGAGCTTTTTAGATCCATGTTCGAAGGCTTTCCTCAACTCAATACAGTATTTAGTGTATCATCTCAACTCCCTGTCGATAGCGACAATTGTTGTATTGTTGACTTTCTTTGCTTTTCGTGATTGTTCAAGGCTTTTCTCAAGTCAAATCTTGAAGTAAGATTTTTGCACAAGATTGGCAAATAATACATGATTTGGCTGATGATTTTCCATTTAAACGGAACTTTAATGTAATCAATGTTTTTATTATTATTTATGCTGATTGAACACTTACTCATTATCCAAACAACCAGCAGATCGTTAAAATTTTTGCAGAAAGATTTCCGTAGCTGATGCATTTGGCAGTTTTTTCAACGTTGCTGTTTTTGAAGCCGAAGACTACGTCATAATGTTTCTCAGCTTTCACCATGTAAACAAAATATCGCCAATCAAAGAATTTTCAAAAGACTTTTTTTACTGTACCAGCAACTAAATTAGGCAAATCCATAAACAACACAAAAACTTCCATTAATTTTCCTTTTTGCACCATTTCAAACAATCACCAAATTTTATTACTTATTTTGGTAATATTTCGGATGAAACTGTTTATCGCCATTTTATGGTGACCAAAAATATCTCAGCATCTGGCGACGATATCTCTGTAACGAAAATTAATATCATATCGTTTTACAAAGTAAGGAAAGAATGGGGGAGCATCATCGAAGGTACCCCGAAACGACTTTCGCAAATTCGGTAAAATCGCACCAAGAGCCACAATGATTGAAATTTCCCGAAATAACTAAAGCAAGTATAAGGGGATTACGAGCGCAGCTACTTTTTTTTAATCACTTCGTACTTCATTAGCCATACAGAGAAGGTTTTAGACTCCATGTTAAAAAAAAAGTATCAACAGATTAATCTTTTTAAACATGAGAAGATTAATTTCATGTTTTTTAAATTTGTATATGCTTAAATATAGTGCTTTCTGTTCTAAATTAATACTACTTTGTTCTTTATACTTATTGCTATTTTAGTTTTATGGGTAAGGAAGAAACTCGATTTTTAATCACGTCAAAAAGATGTGTTTTAAATTCTTTCACTTAAAACAGAAAACAAAAGCAAGTAACGATTTTTTCTAATAATTATTACTGACCCAGGCAACGCCGGGTATTTTTGCTAGTATTAGATATAGAAGAAAGTAAAAATGGCAGTTTTGGCTGAAAACTCAATGATGTTGTGTGGCTTGTTTTTACACACATAAAATTACGGTTTTTTTTGTGTACGTGAAAATTTTTCCTCTGGCGCAACGTACACCTAAGATGCATACAGCGTCAGAAATTAAATTTGAAAATCAAATTTTTTCAATTATTATGATTTTAAAATTGAGATCACATAATCATTCCATTGTTTAACTAGTATGTTGTGGCTATCACGAAACTTTCTTCTATATCTTTCTTATAATTCTGATCCCTCCCCATGCCTAACGAGGAAGCAATATTCCCAACAAAAACAAAATTACACATGCCAAAACTTGATGACCATCCCAATTCCTGATTTATCTCAAAAGCAAAGCAAAGAATGAAAACTGAAAATTATTTTTAAAGCCTTGCTGAAAATAATTACAAACATTTATCTGTTAACAGACACAAGATGGCAACAGTTAAAAATTTTAAATCATTGAGATAATATTTCCATAGACTAATAATAAGAATAGACCGAGCTATGGCAACCCTTTTGCTGCTCATAAACCAAACCATGTGACTGGTGGATATCCTAGCAACAGCGGGCGTTGATTGTAGCAGACGATCAACGCCCACAAGAAATAAAATAAATAGAATTGATGGAATTCGGAAGAATGATCTTTTATTGAGTCCGATTTGTAAATTTGTTATTCGAAGTTGTAAATATTTTGTTAATATAGTGAGTTTTTCGTTTAGATAGTACTGTTTATTTTCTTTATTCAATTTCAATAACTCTCTAAGCAATTGAAGATGCAATCGCCCAAAAAAGAATCGGAAAACGGTAAGATTTTTACCTACAATTTCAATTTAAGATACCGATTAGTACATTTTTGCGTTAACGCAAAACGTTTACGCCATTACGTTTACGCCAACGCTGACGTAGCAGTTCCAAATGAAATAAAAGTTACTGAAAACTGTGATCAAAAACTAATTACTAATGTCAAAATAATTCATAACTAAAAGAAAAACAGTTCAATCTCTGCATCTGAAAAAAATTATAATGAAAACACATTGCGTCTTAAAATACATGTCGAGTGCCAAACTATAGATAATGCTGCCATCTAGCAACCATGCTGCCAAAGTCTTCGCCAAGCCCTTCCACCAGTCACATGATACATCTATGAACCAATTTTCTTCATCAGCAAGAATGAGAAAGCTCGGTCTACTCTTATTATTAGTCTATGAATATTTCGGATCATTTCCATGCAATTAAAAGCACGAGCTGAACGCAGACGACAGTCTGTTACGATTTATCGTTCTCATTGTTGCAATTAAAAAGCTATTTTTATTCACACAAATAAAAAAAAATCAGCCCCCCCCCCCTGGAGCGATTGGCGCCAAAATTAAACCAGCGCCTGTTTACATATGGATTCATAATTATTCCAAATTTCATCCAGAACGTAGCATTACTTCTTGAGATATGGCACTCACAATGGAAGAAAAAAAAGAACGTTCGATTGCGCAACCCCCTTTTTAGCTGTTGACACCAAAATAGAATCATTTCTTATACCCTCTAAGGGCTACTTGTCGATAAATTTTTGTTTCATTACGTTCATTATTTATTGAGATACAGCAGTCACAATTGACGGCAAAAAACGTTCCATAGCTCAACCCCCGTTTGAGCTATTGACACCAAAATTGAATCAGGATCTGTACCTGTTAGGGACAACATATGGACCAAATTTTGTCTGATTCCACCAGTTACTTCCTGGGGAATAGCAATCGAGCAAAACTCAAAAAACGTCCCATTGCTCCACCCCCCTTGGAAGAATTCGCGCAAAAAGCCAATGGGCACAAGTTCACATAAGGGCACATATGTGTACCAAATTTCGTTCGATTTCATGCGGTAGTTTTTGCTGTAAAGCGGCCACAAAAAACTGGTCACACACAGACGTGACACACATACACACACACATACACACACACACACATACACACACACACACACATACACACAGACAGACAGACATTTTCCAAAAATAGTCGAAATGGACTCAGCACACCTCAAAACGTTCGAATCCGTCAAAATTCGAAATTCGAAAATTTGCACGAATCCAATACTTTCTTCTATTTATTAGATATAGAAGAAAGTAAAAAAGTGAAAAGGTTTAATTTGCTCCCCATTAGTGTTTAACAAATAGATGTTAATCAAATCGTGTGTTTTTCATTTTTGAAAGTTTTAACTCGAGAGAGAAAAAATACTTTTCTTGCTAATTCAAAAAACCTTTCTTGAGTGGGGGCGGTCCGCTCCGCCTGAAACTCATGTGATGAGTAACATCCCAAGTTATTTTCAAAGTTAGTAAAAAAATATACATACTTTAATTCTGAAAAAAATCTCCAATAAATCTGAAATTTTATTTCTAAAAAATTTCGATGAAAATAGGCCACTATACTTGTATTGCGGGGGGACATGGGGTACATGTACGCCTGGAGAAAGTTTTACAGAAAATGCGGCTATATATAGCTTTGTACAAATAGCTTTTATTTTCCCCATAATTCTTCTTCGCTCAATTTTTAATTTTAATTTTATTGGCTGCTTTAGAATTAACTTTAATATGAAGATTTTAAGATAAACTGCAGTTATTGAGTTTTGTAACCAAGAAATCATATAATTATTTTATTTCATACTTTTTAGTGAGAACCAAACTTGTAGATATATTCTTTAGATTGAAAAAACACAGTAATTTTATCCTACCTTTTGGATTTGCGCTTTCGTGCATCAACACTTATTTGAATTTACAGTATTAGTAGGCTTTTGTACATGTAATCAAACCAATTGGTAGTCAGTTTTTTAAAAAAAAATACAAGGTGAGTCTGTGAAAATTAAAGACAGATGAACTCCGACCCCCTCCCCCCCCCCCCCCCCCATAATCAGTCCAACTTCAATTCCACAGCCCTGCTTACAAGTTCGCGGAGTGACATAAACTTTGCAACACTGCAACAAGTGTATTGCTGTACAAAAGCTACATTTACAGAGACATTTATCAAGGTATTAGCTGCAAGTGGCTTGGATGCGCTATTCACTTTTTACGCCATTCATCTTTTTTAAGCTAAGACTGCCGCATTTGGCGGTTGCTTTAACAAATTTGGCGGTGTTATGAAAAACTTTTCAATCGATATCTCTGTACTGTTAATGTCTATCCAATTTTTCTATCTCTATAAATGTCAATCTATGTAAGGGAATGTTGGGCAAAGTAAAATAGTTAAGACAACTTGCCTCTTTCGAAATGAACGAACAAAAAATTGTTTTAAAAATTGCAGAACATAAAGAACAATGTGTTTTATAAAAAATATACATTGATTTTTTTTTAAATTGCAGATTATAAAGAACAATGCGTTTTATAAAAAAATTATACCGATTTTTTTTTAATTGCAGAACATAAAGAACAATGTGTTTTATAAAAAAAAATGATATTGATTTTTTTAAATTGCAGAACATAAAGAACAATGTGTTTTATAAAAAAATGATATTGATTTTTTTTAATTGCAGATTAGAAATAACAATGTGTTTTATAAAAAAAATTATATTGATTTTTTTTTAAATTGCAGAACATAAAGAACAATGTGTTTTAGTTAAAGAAAAATGATATTTATTTTTTTTAAATCGCAGAACATAAAGAACAATGTGTTTTAGAAAAAAAATGATATTGATTTTTTTTTAAATTGCAGAACATAAAGAACAATGTGCTTATTTAAAATTTTTTTTTTTTTTTTTTTTTTTTTTTTTTTTTTTTTTTGCAGTTAACTTGCCATTTTTTGCAGTAATGCCATTAAAAAAGGATGAAACAATTTCACTTTTTTTTCATGGGACAAAGCGAAAAAGAAGTAACTTTTTCTAATGAAATATTTTCTATCTAATTTTTAAAAAATGTTTTTGATTGAATGAAAGAATAACAAAAATTATTAATGAATATATGAATAGAAAGTGGAATAATAAACGAATAAATAAGTAAATCAATTAATACATGAGGAGTAATAAAGAAGTGAATAAAATAGCGAATGAATAAGAAAATAGGTGAATGAGTGAATGAAAAAGCGAATTTTTAAATAGGGGTAAGCCAATGATATAATAAGTAAACAAATACATAAAATGATTAATTTAATAAGCAACCGAAATGAATTATTTCACTTTCGCATGCAATTGACTAATTGGACAAAACATTAAAATAAAAACAAGCTTAATATTAATCAAATAAATATTTCACCCAATATTAGAGATCTAAATTAATATTAAAAATGCTCACAACAAAAACGTTTATCATTTTATGATTTCTAAAATAATTTTTGACTTACAACAAAATATTATACTAGAAATATCAATTTTTAGAAATTGCTGGTATTATCATATGCTTTGATTTTCACAGATGATTTTTTCTTAACTGGAGTATTCTGTATGTGTTACTACATGTTACAATACTACTAGATAGGTGGGGCGAAAAACAGGGTAATTTTTTTTCTATTTTGCTTTGCCCCTCATTCCCCTTCAATCAAGTCATCAATCATACATATAGGTATCAATCTATCTATGTCTATCTTTGTAACTATATATTTATAGTTGGAGCGAACCTAACCTGGAAGAGTAGTAATGCTGCGATTCAGTGGCGGATACAGGGGGGGAAGAGACTAGATCTAGGCTAGATCCTCCTAGGGTCTCTACCTCTATCCATATTTATACTTATATATCTTAGTCGCTATATTTATCAATACCTATCCATATGAATATAACTTTCAATTAAAAAAAAAACTGATATATATTTTACGTTAGGATGTCCTAAGAAAACGAAAGTCAGTTTTTTTCAAGTCGCACACCCTCTTATATTTTTCCTTTTAGGTCAAAACATTTGTAAAAAAAATTCACGTTATTCGAACATCGTACTTGCGCCTGAAAGTGTAAACCAGCCCTGTGTACTAGGCCGAATAAAAAAAAATTTCGAAGTTCTAAACTTCATATTGCGAAAACGTTGGCCCTATAGCCCCACATGTACTGCAAAAACATTTATCCGAATTAAGAAATTGCAAAAACATTTATCCGAATTAAGAAATATTTAGGTGTGATTAGTGATGTAAAATACCTGGGTATTTATTTTTAGGGGTAAGTACCCAGGGTATATACCCGGGTAAATACCCAAAATGGGTATTTACTCGGGTATTTATTTCAAAAATTTATATTCAACTAAAATACTTTTCTGTCTGTATTTCACTATGTATACGTATAACCAACAATATACAAAACAAATTTTTGCCCAAAAATTGTATTTTGATCACATATTTAAAGAATCATTGTGTGAAACAACTTAGCAATCTAATATGATATTCATATTAAATGTGTTGGATATGCAGAATCAATGTCCCCATCTTTCTTTTTTATTTTTCACTTTTCAAAGCAAAATTTAAAGTTTTACCAGTAAAAATACAAAGTGAGTGACAAACTTAACGCCTCCTAAATACTAAATGATTATCGCATTCTCCCTTTTAACATAGAGCAAAATGATCCTAGTAAGCATATTTTCAGTCTTCTGGCTACTGCCAACTATCGAAGGTTGAAAGCATTAGAAATTAAAAGCTGAGAAAACAATAGATGACTTCTAAATTTAAATTTTAAAATTATCCAATTAACGATTTGATTTGAATTGTTTGAATCCATCGTCATAGCAACACCATCCATGTATTGCGGTCAGGTTAGTAGCGTTGTTTGTATACCGGCGGAGGATCACTTTTAAAGCAAATGTGATAGGCATTTAGTATTTAGAAGACTTTGGACAAACTGATTACAACTCAAAGCCAAAACTAACTAGTAGTAAGATATTATGAAAAATCAATGAAAAGTTGTGCTAGTGCCATCTATGTGGCAAAATTAAACTTAAATTCCTTTGCTTTACACCATAAAAAATTAAATTATCCTGTCATCCTATTTGAGTTTTAGAATAGTTCATTCTAAATTCTGACAGTTTTTTTTGATAAGATTTCATTACGCCTTTAATTAAAGAAATTATAATGTATAAATTTTTATATTTTTATTCTTTCATTTTACAGTTTATGTTTTAAAAAGAAAATCATCATCTTTTGATACCACCTAAAGTTTTTTTGGCAAAATGAGCAATTATTAGGGGATTTACCCTGCCTTAGGATAAATACCCAAAAAAATATTTACCTTCCCATCCGACATCACTAATTGCGTGTATTAAAAATAGTTGGCATAAATTTTCATCATGAAGTACTGGGGAGCAAATGCAAATGAGCAAGGCAACAGAAAACAATATTTTTTTTTTTTTTTTTTGCTTATTAATGTGAAAACTGTTTCTATATTTGCCACGTTATTACTTAAACAGCAATAAAATAAATAAATAAATAACATCATAGTCTTAATAACTTCTCAGTAAATTCTTCCAAGCATCCCTCATGCTTCCTTTTTTTTTTCATTTTGGATATGACTAACCTAGACTGTGACTTTGAAATCCTGAAGTTCATCATTGAATGGCTTATACTTGTCCAATTATGACATTGAAAAGAAAGATTCTTTGGTTCACGATATGTTTCTTCCATAATTTCATCAAGTCTTGAAATAAAAAATATTATGAACTGTGTAATACATATGTATGTATCAGTTTTACCAATTATTTTATACTTAGATTTTAAAAAAAATCAGACCCATTTTTTTCATTTTTTTGTAAAATACCCAGTTTTTGGGTATTTACCCAGGCCTTGGGTAAATACCCGGGTAAATACCCAAAAAATATTTACCTACCCACTGGGTATTTACCTAATCCACATCACTAGGTGTGATGCAAGGAGGACTAAAATTTATAATTTTCTTCATAAAAATTGTTTTTTTTTTTTTTTCGATTTACCTGTTAAAAAATTACATATATGTTTAAATAAAAGATAAAGTTCAAAAATTATTAGGGAGCACATTTTCAAATCAACATCTGCAAATGAATAATAATAAATAATGTATTTAAAATGAAAAATTTAACTTAAAATTGAATAAATCCATATTTTGAGTACTATGTGGGAGATTAAAATATTGCAAGAAAGCAAAAATTGCTATTCAACGCTAATTTTCGACTCTACTGTTTATATTTTTGAGTTTGATAACTTCATAAAATTTTCTTTACAATTTTTTTAAAATATAGAGAAAACAAAAAACAATTTTTTGAAGAAAATTACAAATTTTAAGCCTCCTGCTGGACACCTAAATACTTTTTGATTTGGATAAATATTTTTGGGCTACATGTTTGTAGGGGCAACGTTTTATCAACAAGTTTTAAAGTTTGAAAAAAAAAACAGTTTTTTTTTTTCGATTTGGTCTAGTTACACAGTGTGTAAAAGAAAAAATATAAAAAGGTGTACGACTTCAAAAATCGACATTTTTTTTTTTTTTTTTGATGACACCCAGTGTTTACGTATCCATCTATCTCTTTTATTTATCTATATATGCCCCTATATTTATCCATATCTATCTATGATTATTAAGTTCGAAAAAACATGTTCTTTATTTATCTTTATTTCTCTTAAGCAGTAGCTCACTGATGTAGGTAGGGCATTCCACGGTATTTTTGACATTATGTAGAGTCCGTAACGTGACATTTTTTGGCGATAACTTTTTAATTTACCGTTTGATTTGTAAATTATTTTAATTTGAGCTGGTGTGTAGGTAGGAAAAGATCAAAATAAAAAAATATACTAATCAAGCAGTAAGTTAAAAAGTTATGGCAAAAAAGGTCACGTTACGGACTCTACATAAATGTCAAAAATACTGTGGAATGCCCCAGGTTTAAAATCATCTCAGTCTAAAAAAAAAGCATAATAAACAAACCAATGAGGTAAATAATATTTTCCTAAACACGATATCTGAAAACCCGATTTGTCTAGACACAAAACTTTTGTTGAAGTAATTTTAATATTATTCTTTATGTTACCTACCTCAATAAAGGTATTTAAAGTGGATAACTTGTTTAGTGAGTGTTCATATTATTATTAGTATTACTATAAATTAGAATGACGATTTAGATTTTAATCGAAATTTCGCTGGTTAAAACCTGCTAAATACTTCAACTAATAGTTTTGATTTAAGCAAAAATCATATGCTGCACTAGACTATTTAGTACAGTGGATGTCTAGTCTAGACAGCTAAAAATGGTATTAAAATAATTAGTGTAGTTTAATTTATTTTGAGTTACCATGTTCGGATCAAAGTAAAGTATGAAGAAATTACGATTCATCAGAGATTGAGTTTAAAGTTTAGGAAACACGTCTGCCAGCATATTTCATGCATTGAAATTCGGAAATACGCTCCGGAAACTTAGTCAAACGTATTTTCGTTTGATAACCAGTTGCAGCTAAGAAAAATCATAACGATCCGAAGAATATTTTAAACTTTAACAATCTCTTTGATCCTCTTGAAAACTAAAGTATTGAAGGAATTTTGAAATTTTGAAACAAAATTAAAATCTTGACATATTAGTCTTTTTTCGCGATTTCAAGAGTACACACGAATTAAATTTGTATAGTACCAAGATTGGGAATTAATTTTTCTTTATGAGTGGTATTCGCAATGAAGCAAGTGAGATCCTATTATTTGTAAGTATATAGTTTGTAAAAAAATATAAGAACTAGTTACACAAAAATAGTCGAGAGGAAGAGGGAGACGATGAAAAGGGGAGGCAAATGGGTATTTAAAGGTGGAGAATGATCAAGGAACATACCTTTGGGACAGAAAAAGAATGAGAAAAGTAATGCGTAAGAAATACAGAAAAAACGAGCTGATGTGTACCTCACATGACTTCCTTTTACTCTAATTTAATGTCATTTTCCCATTACTGGTAATTTTAAAGTGATTCAATAGTTTACGCTCTAAATATCACCAACAGTGGCCAAATTGAAACCAGATTTTTAAAAAATAAAAATAAAAAAAATCGCCAAATTTATCACTAAGTTGGCGACAAAGCTTGGCGACCAAAAGACTGGCGATATATTGCCAAGTGTCCGCCAAATTGTAACACCACTTGAGTTTACATCGAAATTATCAATGATTTCCCCCAAAAAGGAGCAAAAGACCCCCTTAAAAACACCCGAATGCAACCAAAAGGGGAGATGCACAGCTAGACTCCACTAGAAGTCTACGTACCTAATTTCAACTTTCTAGGAAATACCATTTTTGAGTTATGCGACATACATACACACATACGCACATACATACAAACAGACGTCACGAGAAAACTCGTAACTAACTCGGGAATCGTCAAAATGGATATTTCGCATGTCTATACGTTCTTAGGCACTTATCCACGTGTGGTCGAGTCGAAAAAAAAGAACTCAACATTCATTCGGGGTGAGCAAAATGGAAATTAAGATCGATTTTTGAGTGAAAATTTTTTCGCGAATACAGTACTTCCTTTTTTGTAAAGGGAAGTACAAATGAGAGAGAAATAATGAGAGCGAGTATGAGAGAGTTCATATGATAATAGAAAGGAATTTAAAAGAAAGTATGCTTGACAAAGTAAAGAAAGTGTCTTTAGAGAGAGAGAATGTGTGTGAGGGAGAAAGAATGTGTAGGAAAGAGAAAGAATAAGTAAAAAAGTACTGTGAATGAAAATAAACAGTGGGGCGGATGAAATTTTTTGATAAAAAGAAATAAAAATGAAGAGAGAAAAAGGGTTGAAAAGGAAAAAAGAGGGGAGGGCGAAAATGAAGAGGGATAAATAAAAATAAACAGATGAAAATAAAGAGGGAGTGAACTATTTTTGAAAAGCGGGAAAGAAATAAAAAGGAAGAGAGAAAAAGATGAAAATGAAGAAAGCAGGGGATAAAAACGAAGGGAGAGGGGGATGAAAATGAAAAGAGACAAACAAAAATGAAAAGCTAAAAATAAGAAGAGAGATGGATGAGTATGTTTTGAAGAGGAGAAAAAAATAAAACGGAAAGGAAAAAAAATAGATGAAACTGAAGATAGACATCAGGGATAAGAATGAATATGGAGGGAGTGAAAATGTAAAGAAAGAGACGAAAATGATGAAAGAAAGAAAGCAAAGCGTTATGTCTTGCTGCTCTTACTATCACGATAACGACATATTAACATTCAATTTTCAAAAGCTTTGTTCCCCACCACTTGTGAAGCATCTGATATTCAAAGAAAATCACATCACACGCCTAGAAAAGGAAAGAATGAACTAATACCTTCCGACGGGAAACCATTAATTAGACAAAAAGAGATCCGCTCATAAGAGGCAGTCAAAAATAGTTACCAGATAACCATTTTCATCATGAAACGACTTGTTTTTTTTTTTTTAAATCCCATCCTCCTTTCTCGTTACTTAATGACCAGTAAGTACTAAATAATGAACTTGTTTGCAAAACGCCGTCTGCTCGGATAGGCGCGGAACAAAACAAAGCAATCGAGACTCTAAAAGAAGAGCGTCTTCTTAATGAATCGACCCAATTAGCGTCTCTCGCTTCACGGGGACGACACTTCAGTTTGCAACTGATCCTCAAAAAGCCCGCTCCTCATTGATTTCTCTCTCCTTCTAAGACGGGAGGAGTTGAGATGGCCTTCTTTGCTGAGGTCTCGTCTTTTGTTTCTTGGGGAGTGACCCTCTCATTCAGAGAAATTATGCGTAGGTTGCGTTCGGGTGGTTATTTCGAGTCAATTGAGATGGACACTATTTTTTCCTAAAGGTGTTTTTAAGACGTCTGCCAGCCTATTTCATGCATTGAAATTCGGAAATAGGCTCCGAAAACTTAGTCAAACGTATTTTCGTTTGGTATTTTGAATTAAATTTTGCTTCGTGGGAAAAGAGGTGAGGGGGCGGATGCATTTGGAATTTTTAAAATATGACATTTGAATCCTCATATACATAATAGCCAATGATCGAGTAACGCTCTTGACATCATCCACAGAGAAACTCGCGCTACGGCATGATAATTTGACAGTATGTTTTGGCAGTGTTTGACGTTTAGGGAAATGCTTTGTTTTGACGAGGCTGAACTCTAACCGGTCACTTAACTGTTTTACTGGTAAGATTGTCATTTTAGGGGAATGAAGAAACGAGAAAGTTGTCAACAATGATGATCGCTATCTTCTGCAGTTTAGGTTTCATCCACTGGAGTGAGGGTTAAAATGCCAACTATGAAAATATTCCCAAACAGGCAATGGCTTCGTTCAAATGTAGAAGCAATTTTCACCCGTCATACCTTGACGGGCGATTTTCTAGTGTTTTAATATTTTCCTAAATACAAAATATCAAGCATTCTAATTCTTATAAAATAAAATACAGTCAACTCTCGATAACTCGAAGCCTTACAACTCGAATACTCTTTTATCTCGAAGTTTTCACTGGGTCCCAAACATCTAAGAAGGCTGTGGGAGCTTCACATAGCACGAGCTACCAGTAATTCGAAAGCTTTAGTCGGTCCTTTGGGACTTCCAAGTCATTGGGAATTGACAGTAGTTCGCATCACTTAGTTCCCTGTTATGTAGCTGCTATTATTAAAAAAACCTAGTGATTTTTTAACATTAAACAAAGTTGGTCAAAGGTGAACCTTCAACTAGTAAAAGGACACTTATGTATATATAATCGCTACCAGGTTGATATTATTTGGTGTTCTGGCGGCACTTCAGAGCCCTTTTTAAATTTAATCTTATAAAAATTATTACTCAAGACAAAAAAAAAAAAAAAAAAATCGCGACTAAGCCAAACCGTTTGAACCGAGAGTCTCTTTTTTAGCCTACTTTCCCAGTAAAAGTCAGAAAAAGAAGAAAAAAGCATGAAAGAAGGCTTAATGCATCTTAAAAATATCGTGAAAAACAAAAAAAAAGTCAAAAATAAATAAAATAATTAAATGAATATTGAAAAATTAAAAATTGGAAAGTAGGGTATTGAGATGGGGAAAAATGTCTGTCGGTCTGTCTGTCTGTCTGTCTGTCGGTCTGTCTGTCTGTCGGTCTGTCTGTCGGTCTGTCTGTCGGTCTGTCTGTCTGTCCCCCCCTAATAACTTTTGAATGAATAGTCCGATTCGAACAAACTTTTTTTTGTTCGAAAGATCTCGGCGAGGACACCTCATTCCCATATTTCACTTTTTGATTTGAACTATTTTTTGTTCAATTTTGAACAGTTCAAAAAAACTTAACATTAGCGCCTACGGGGAAATTCAAAGCAATTCCGAACTGTGAGGCGAATTTGCTTCAAACAAACTTTGTAGGAAAAAGCTTTTGATAAAAAACTTGTATATAAGATATCTTTTTGATTTGAACAATTTTCCGTTCAATTTTGAACAGTTCAAATCCCTTAACATTAGCGCCTACGGGGAAACTGAAAGTCAATGTAGATTCCGTACTTGAAGGCGGATTTACTTCAAACAAACTTTGTTGGAAATAGCTCTTGACGACCAACTCCCGACTCCGACTCCGAGAATTTAGGGGGACCTGACACTGACTCTGACTCCTGTTCCCGACAGTTAATCGGACTCCGACTCCCCGACTTCGACTCTGACTTCGTAGCTTTGGCAAACATTTATACACGGAGGACAAATGACTGACTCCGATTCTTGGATATTTGACTCCGACTCTTTTATCCCAAAATGAGATTGACTCCGACTCCGCTGCTGTGGTTTTAACTGTGAAATAATTATTGTTGATATGATTTGTTTTTATTTTCACGCTAAAGTTTTAATTTAGGTATTTAGTTTTCGGTGAATAAACTCGTAAAATATGCGCAGACGATTTTTTTTTTTTTTTTGACAATGAAAATTATTTCTTTAAGTTGACATTTTATTGTTTTTTTTTATTTTGGTAAGTGCATTAATTCGTTTAAAAAATTATTTTCGGCAACAGGGGAAAAAGAAGCGATTTTTTTTTATATGATGTATTTATTTTAATGAACTTATTATTATTTTTTCGTTTTGAAAGCTGTTAAAAAAAAATTTTTAATGGAAAGAAGTGTATTAGCTGCTTTGTTTAAAAGGTGCTGCTATTTTATTTGTTCGTTTTTTTGAAGAAAAGTAAGGAATATTTTATTCCTAGAAATCAGCTTAAAATATTAAAAAATATATGTTTGAAAAAATTTGCGATTTTAGCTATTTTTGAGAATATTGATCAGGTACTAGAAAGTAGTATGGGTATACGGGAAAGTAGGCTCGTCTAGTTCTAGACGGAACTTCTTGTTACTTATTCATTTGATTAGTTATCTATTTTACTTTACATGCTTATTCTTTGAAATCTTTTTACTTCGGTTGCCATAATACGTCGGTATCATCAAAATTTATCTGTCAGTAGTACGCTGCAGGAAGCCTAGTGGCTCAGTGGCTCCCACGTCACAGGCCCAGGTTCTGTTCCCGGGTCGGGCATGGTCGACTCAGCCTTTCATCTTTTCAGTGGGTCGACAAAATGAGTACCAAGCATACTTGGGAACTAAACCCTTTGGGTTCCGCGTTCGGCTGACAACCTAACCGGAACATCTGCCTAGCACCCCAGAAACCCTGGTCAGGAAGACTGAGATGGGCACAGGTCTTGGCCCCCATGAGCTGTTGTGCGACTGGGGTTTGTTTTAACACGCTGAGCAGCTGACAAAAAATTAAAGTAACATCATAAATTAAGTTAATTTTATTAAGAAGATTGATTAAGAAATTTATGTGCATATAGATTTAAAAGGATCTTTGTACAACATTATGAAAAAAAAATCATAAAATATTCTGCGCAATCCAGGGTTTAATATTGAACAGTATGCCACGCTATCTAGAAACCAACAATTCCCGAAAGCCATTTATTTTCAGAGTGCATTTCGGAGAATTAGACTTTTGTTCTGAAACTAAAGGCTGAAGTTCCTCTGACAAATATGAAATTTTGAGCTCCAAAATTGAAGAGAAAATCTAAACAAATAACCAGTTTCACGATACCCTAAAGATCAAACAGTATCACGACCACATTCAGTGAAGTCTTCAAAATTTGACAGCTATGTTGAAATTTTTGAAATCGTTGCTAAGCAACAGCAGACTAGCTTGGCACCAGCTTTTATTTAAGTGACAACGTGATACCAACTACTTTTGTTATACCCATTAAGGTAAAAATTTGAACAATAGATGTATGCGTAAACTTCGAAAAAGTGACGGTGAAAATAATTCTTAGATGGAAAGAAAAATGTGTATGCTTAACGGATGATAGCCATTAAAAATATCAGTTTCTGAAAGTATCGAGAATTAAAAACAACGATATACGAAAGCTGTTTGAAAACAAAGGGAAGTTAAATTCGCAGAAAATATTACTCTAAGCATACATTTATTAGTCGAACCTGTTTATCTCGAACCTGCCTATCTCGAAAACCTCTTTATGTCGAAGTTTTTCATTTTCCCTGCACATAAAGTATTAATTCAATGTTTTACCCCATGTTTGTCTCGAATGAAATTTTCTAAAAACCTGTATATCTCGAAGTTCGACTAAAGTGTCTTTCTTGAATTCGATCCCCAACGATCTTTATTAACTGGAATTTGGAGACGAAAAGCATTTTTCTTAATATTAGCAGTCACATAATCCTCCAGAATTAAAACTTTATGTACAAGAAGCAAGTTTTCCAGCAACTATATCCATTCGGAAACTGAGAGGAAGGGGACATTGTTGATTAGTAAAATTGCTTCCAAAGTTTTACTTTCGAGTCATTGCTTCAATTACTTATTTTTAAAACTTTTTTAAAAACCTCTGTATCTCTAAACCTCTATATCTCGAATTTTTCTTCTCTCCCTTAAAATTCGAGATAGACGGGTTCGACTAGTTGGTAATTCTCGAAAGAATCCAATCAATAGCAAAGCTTCAGCCGCTTGTTTTAAAGCACTTTTTTTTTTCCAGATTGCATTCAATCGATTATTGCGAAAGTTTGCCTCAAGGTTGGTGTTAGCAGGTGATAGTCGGTTAAGCTATCCGCCCACGCCAACAATGATGCTGCCTATTGTAAAAGAAATAAATTTCTTTTCTTTGGGATCTTTTATGACGGGAAAAATAAAGTTTGTATATATTTGCACGCTTTGCGCAATGGAACACCCAGCAATGCCAGAGAGAGTGAAAAAGAATGAGGGAACAAGTGCGTGCGAGAAAGTGATAAAAAAGGAATGAGAAAGAAAATGTGAGAGGAGAAAAGAGAATGAGACAGGGATGGATGGAATGAGAAAAAGGGAGAGGGGATGAGCACGACTGTTGCAGACTTTTCCTCTGTTGGGTTGAGTTAGTTATATTAATAGTTAAGAGCTAAAAAAAACTGCAGAATAGAAGTAAAGGGATGTTTTGATCAAAATACATACATAGAATAATAATACGAAGATAAATACATAAAACAATGCAAAATAGAAGAAAACGAGCTTATGTGTGCATCACATGACTTCCTTTTACTCCAATTTAATGCCATTTCCCAATTATTGGCAATTTTAATGTGATTCAATTGTTTATATATTGTATAAATATCACCAACCGTGGCCAAATTGAAACCAAACTTTTAAAAAAATCACCAAATTTGACCACCTTAAGAACATTCGAATGCAACCAAAAGAGAAGGTGCCCAACCAGACCCCACTAGGAGTCTACGTACCTAATTTCAACTTTCTAGGACATACCGTTTTTGAGTTATGCGACATACATACACACATACGCACATATGCACATACGGATGTCACGAGAAAACTCGTTGTCATTAACTCGGGGATCGTCAAAATGGATATTTCGGTTGTCTGTACGTTCCTAGGCATATATCCACGTGTGGTCGGGTCGAAAAAAAAACTCAACATTCATTCGGGGGTGAAAAAAATGGAAATTAAGGCCGATTTTTGAGTGAAAATTTTTTCGCGAATACAATACTTCCTTTTTTGTAAAAGAAAGTAAAAAACGATATACAAACGTATATGATTTGGCCTATCTGCCCTCAAGATAATTGTGGTGTCCTAATGTATGTCTCCTGTAGTTGTTAAATAGGGTAACGGCACCAGTAACAGAGAGTCGAAAGTTTGGATTTAAATAATAAGAATTTTCTGTGGGTAAAACTGCTGTTGCTGCGACCCATGAATACACTGCAACCATCTAGTGTTACCAGAGCGAATTCTATGAGACAGTTGGTATAGTTACAAGGCAGTAGGATGAACAGCCACCACGAGGTCATCCGGTGTTTCATGTTCATTTGAATTTAAGAAGGTTTTAGGTCTAAAAATAAAGAACTTTTGCACATTTTGAAGAGAAAACGGAAATTTCGTCCATTACTCATCTTTCTGTTACTGGGTATCATCAGAATTGTCGGTGTCTGCTACTGGGGGGTCGGACCTTTTTTCGAAATTGATCAAATAACGAGCTGATGTGTGCATCACATGACTTCCTTTTACTCCAATTTAAAGGCTCGGAGTGAGCAAAGAAACACTTTAAATATTTTCACGCCAAGTTTGTTGCGAACCAAAGGAAAGAAAACGTTTTAAATAGATAAATTTTACCAATATCGGCAGTTTTAATGTGATTCAATGCTTAACTCTCTAAATATGGCCAAATTAAAACCAGATTTAAAAAAAAAACGTTGAATACGTCGCCAAGTTGGCGACAAAACTTGGCGACCAAAAGCTTGGCAATATATTGCCAAGTGTTTGCCAAATTATAGCACCGCTAGAGTTTACATTGAAATTAACAATGATTTTACCCCAAAAAGATGTAAAAGACCCCCTTTGGAACATCTGAATGCAACCAAAAGAGAAGTTGCACAACTAGACCCCACTTGGAGTCTATATACCAAATTTCAATTTCCTAGGACATACCGTTCTTGAGTTATGCGAAATACATACACACATACGCACATACATACGTACATACGGACATCACGAGAAAACTCGTTGTAATTAACTCGGGGGTCGTCAAAATGGATATTTCGGGTGTCTGTAGGTTCCTAGGCATGTATCCACTTGTGGTCGGGTCGAAAAAAAAAACTCAACATTCATTCGGGGGTGAGAAAAATAGAAATTAAGGCCGATTTTTGGGTGAATTTTTTTCGCGAATACAATACTTCCTTTTTTGCAAAAGGAGCAATCTATCCCCCGTAAATAATATAAAATTATTACAAGCACCATCAAAATGTAAAATAATCAGAAATCTAAATTAAAAGCTCCATTTCTTGTGGCGACGTAAAGTTTCTGTCTCTCGATCTTCTTTTTAACAAGGATTACTATTAGATCGTGAGCTGAAAATTACAAATAAGCAACTACAAACTTAGAAAATTAAGAGCGTTTCATTTTAGTTGATTTTTTTATTCTGCGACCTAAATACTTTTAATAACGTAAATAACTTTTTAACTGTTTAACAACTTTTAAAACAAGTCTTCAAATTCTCCGAAACTCATGGAAAAAAAAGTTTATCTAGTTTTCCTCGAATTAGTGGGAAAAATACTGAATAGCAGTTGCCTAGTCGTAGTCTTCTCCTGATAATATGTTTGGAAGAATTATAGATGAATGTGCAGAAAAAATAAAATATTTTTTTGTCGGATAGTTTTGATTTTCAATAAACAGCATTTAGATCATTAAGTGGTATTCCACAAAATAACGAGCTGATGTGTGCATCACATGACTTCCTTTTACTCCAATTTAATGTCATTTTCTCATTAGCAGTTTTAATGCGTTTCAATAGTTTACTCTCTAAATATCACCAACAGTGGCCAAATTGAAATCAGATTTGAAAAAAAAAATTAAAAAAATCGCCAAATTTGTCACCAAGTTGGCGACAAAACTTGGCGAAAAAAACACTGGCGATATATCGCCAAATGGTCGCCCAATTATAACACCACTTTAGTTTACATCGAAACTAACAATGATTTCCCTCCAAAAAGGGGCAAAAAACCCATTAGGAACATCCGAATGCAACCAAAAGGGAAGGTGCACAACTAGACCCCACTAGGAGTCCGCGTACCAAATTTAAACTTTCTAGGACATACCATTTTTGAGTTATGCGAGATGCATACACACATACGCACATACATACGTACATACAGACGTCACGAGAAAACTCGTTGTAATTAACTGGGGGATCGTCAAAATGGATATTTCGGGTGTCTGTACGTTCCTAGGCATATATCTACGTGTGGTGGAGTCGAAAAAAGAAACCAACATTCATTCGAGGGTGAGCAAAATAGAAATTAAGGCCGATTTTTTAGTGAAAATTTTTTCGCGAATACAATACTTCCTTTTTTTTTAAAAGGAAGTAGAAATGAATATTTAATTTTTTTCTACGTGTTTTCGCGCATGATTTGCAAAAAGTATGAATACATCTTAAAAGAATGATTTTAAAAAAAAAATGGATAAAAAATGAACTAACAACGTTTAGTTGTAAATAATTTCAGATTCCTTTTCATCCATAAGCTCATTTCTTTTGCATTGAAAAAGATTTTCCTTAGAACGCTGAAAAAAGTGTCTGCAGTAATCTGAAATTTGTGCAATTAAACATTGTTATTTCGTAAATTACTGCTCATTAGCCAGGGCTAAAGCAGAAATACGTGAAATACACCGCCAGCTCAGTCATTTCCAGCCGAGGACTGCAGTTTCGTGCTTATTAGCACTCATCAGCCCGGCATAGGAAAGTGACTGAGCTGGAGGTGGGAAAACCTCTTAAGGAAGTCAAGAGTGCCAAACAAACTGGCAGCTAATATAGAATTAGCACAGATCAGACGAATGACCGAAGCAATGGTTCGGTTCAACTCGAAGATTGAAGGCAAGACATTGTATATTTAGTAAGTTACAACGAGTTGAACGAGTTGAATTTATGAGTTGAACCGAACCATTGCTTCGGTTACTCGTCTGGTCAGTGCTAATTCTATATTAGCTACCAGTTTGTTTGGCACTCTTGGCTTCCTTAAGAGGTTTTCCATCTCCAGCTCAGTCACTTTCCTATGCCGGGCTGATGAGTGCTAATAAGCACGAAACTGCAGTCCACGGCTGGAAATGACTGAGCTGGCGGTGTATTTCATGTATTGTTATTTCGTATTTTACTTTTCGCAATGTAAAGGTTTTTATTTAGCATTTAAAAAAAAGGAATCATTGAAATAACTAAACGCTCTCAGCCCCAACAATCCAAAATGAATTATTTAATGCAATTGATCATACATATGTTTTCTTCAACAATGGGAGAAAAATGAAAAAAAATCGAGTTCCTTCCTGTTAAGCGTTATGTGCATGGGCCTGTACGCAACTATGATGCAGACTGTAGTGACTACTCTATTTCGGTCACAACTATTAGGAATAATACTTATTCAATAGAGAAATGTATTTATTGTTTATTAAGCAGAAACGTCTCTAGCAAATTCTAAAATGAAAAAAAATCGAGTTCCTTCCTGTTAAGCGCTATGTGCATAGGCCTGTACGCAACTATGATGCAGACTGTAGTGACTACTCTATTTCGGTCACAACTATTAGGAATAATACTTATTCAATAGAGAAATGTATTTATTGTTTACTAAGCAGAAACGTCTCTAGCAAGTTCTAATTTATTTCTAACATAAAATGTGCTAGGTAAACATAGAGTAATAACAATAAAAATTAAACAAAAAAGTATTATGCATTAAAAATAATTCCATCATAACAGTAAAAAAAGTATTTAGCATCGTCTAAAATCATTTTTGTCAAAAACTAGTTATTTTTTAAGCGCGCATAAAATAAGGGGCCATTCATTAATTATTACATAAGGATGATTTCGGAAGTTTTTGATTCTGCACTATTCATCACTATTCATTATTTCTAAAACAAATATAAAAAAAAATAGCTCCTCCTAATATTTTTTTACATTCCAGATGTAAATGAAATATGATTCTGCCAAACCACTTGAAAGCGTGATTTCTGATACAAAATATCGACTTGGAAAATATTACTTAAGGTTGGGTTTGACCACCCTCCCCTAAAGTAAGGGTATGTAGAGATTTTTCCAACCCCACTTCCCCCTCGGGACCGTTACGTAATGAAAAGCCTCTAAGTTCAGAGTACAAACATGATCTTGAAAAGACTCTCTGAAGCTTATAATACAGTAAAAGGCTTTCAAAAGGAAGAAGTTTCTCGATAATATTTAAATAATAAAAGACAAAATTGTTTGTTTGCAAAAAGCATTGCTGTGTCTCATTTACTATTTAAATATCATGGAACATTTCTTTTTATTCATTCTGAAATGCCTTACTGTAAATAAACAATGTTTTTGGGTAAACAAACATTTTCGGTAAATTTCAAGATTGTTTTATTATGTAAATAACATGAAACATCGTTCTACTTTATTCGAAAAAAATATTTTCAGAAATTTTGAGCACAAAGACACTGTTTTTTCTCTCGTTTAAAGTTTCTTTTTTTTCTGTTTGTTTATTCTTCCCAAGAACACAGAATAAATGAAAAAGTAAATGTGCAGTTTTCCGCAATGATTTGTTTGAATTTTATGCATTTAGTTTCTGCATTGATTGTTAAATTACGCAAAATAGTAACAACGCTTACCTAGTGAAAAAAACACCTACACATGAAAAAGTAATGCTAATGAGAATGCAGAGAGGGACTCCTGTCTAGACAGTGAGGGGAATAAGCAAACAGATGTTTCTGATTGCACGAAAGCATGCCAGAATGGTTTATTTGGGCTAGGAATGTTATTCAAGCATCTACTTGGCACCGTAACATCGAATGATTTATTGTTATAATATTTTTTATCTGAACTTTTATTGTTTATGCATGTATCTGTTACTGCGTCTCACCGGTAATTCATCGGAAATCTTCGGTCTTTTGGCGATATCTTGCACTGTGAATGTTGACATTCACCGGTGAATTTCGACATTTACAGGTTTTTGTCCTTTACGGTAACATATTGTCGACTGATTGCTAAAACTGGGTAGCTACAAATTTGGAAAATAAATAAATAAAATTTTTCACTTTTCTGAACATTCTTGCTCACAAAAAGACAAACAACATACTTTTACGTGAAATACACCGCCAGCTCAGTCATTTCCAGCCGAGGACTGCAGTTTCGTGCTTATTAGCACTCATCAGCCCGGCATAGGAAAGTGCTTGAGCTGGAGATGGAAAACCTCTTAAGGAAGCCAAGAGTGCGAAACAAACTGGTAGCTAATATAGAACTAGCAGACCAGACGGGTGACCGAAGCAATTGGTTCGGTTCAACTCGAGGATTGAACGCGAGGCAAGGTATATTCAGTAAATTATCGCCATTAGCCAGAATAAGCACGAAACTGCAGTCCTCGGCTGGAAATGACTGAGCTGGCGGTGTATTTCACGTATTTCTGCTTTAGCCCTTGCTAATGGCGGTAATTTACTGAACATACTTTTAATTAAATAAAATTTAGAAGTGTGGGTTTGATAAAATTTCACTCAAGTCTTCGCATTTCCCAAAAATAGTGGGAAAAAAAAACATGAATTTGTTTTCCTCCCAAGCAGTATCAAAAAACGAAACTGAATTGTAGTTACCAACTTGTAGCGCTCACCCCACGATTTGTGTATGTGTGTACAGTTGAACCCTCTTAATGCGACCATGTTTAATACGAAACCACGTCAAAAACGAACATTTTGTTCGGTACTGTAAGGTTGCAATGGGGTTGTTTCCTTCAGTCAAAAATAGTACTTTTAGTCACTGAAATTGATAGAATAAGCAAAAAAGAAAAAATAGCATGGACTCAGAAAATTTTTTCATTTTCCCAACAGCTATTTTTGAATTAATTTTTTTAAATGTACCATTTTTCAAACAAGGCGTGGTCTTGATGACGTCACAAATGATGCTCTTTGGCGCATGTTTGTACTGCGTTTCCACGTTGTAATAACCAAGAAGCGAATTAAAATTGCGCTCTACGCTTGCTATCAACCCTATCGTTGCCAATACACGTGAGTAAAGAAGCGAATTAAATATTGTGCTCTGTGAATGGCAACACAGAATGGCATTTCATCATTTGTGATGTCATCGGCAAGAAATGTAAACAATGAAAGCGCGCCGATTTAAGTAATTTTTTTAAAAATATTAAACTTAAATTATTTAAAAAATGGTTAGATCCTATTTTTTTAAGCATGTTCTTTCAGAAAAACATACTTTTGAAATTTTGGAAACGACCCCATTTAATTACATTAAACGTTTTCAGACATAATACATGCATAAAATTGAGAGTCTCGGGTAAGACGAACAAACATTTCTGATCTCTGTACTGAAAATTTTCGTGATTGAATACTGTAATTTTCCTTTTTAGAAATTAGTTGTCGATCTGTGAGAGTGTAGAAGGCCCTATGTGATTTAGAAGAAAATCTTAAATCTTTTGCATAGAGCCAAACAAGCCAAAACACTTCTTCCATTTTGGATTCCAACCAATCCCACAATTGATGAATATTATCTTTCTTTTTCAATTCTTTTCAAAACCATTCCATTTTAAGGAATAAGTTGAATGTTTCTAAATGTACTTAATGTGTTTTATAAGGCTTAATAATCGTTAATTGTGTATTTTCGGAAGTAGAGTAAACCAAGTCCCTGTTTTTGCTATCTACTACTGCAGCTACAGTGTCAAAATAAATTTAGTCCAATAAATTTCGTATTCAAAATAGAACATTCTCCATATTGTTATTTTTTGAGTTGTAAAAGTATGACTCGTGTTTAAGTTCATCTTCATACTCCAACACTAAACTGGAAAAATATCTTCTAAATCCCTCCAGGATTCAAGAAGCAATAAACTTTAATCTTGATTATCTCAAATCCATAATTCATAGACTTGATTCACTTTAGCTCTGAACAGTTAATGTTTATTTATTGACAAACGAAATTTAAAAGCTACAAAATGATTTCAAGAGGAATAAAATGTTTGTAAATGAATAAATGGAAAAAACATTTAACTAATACGTTATATATCTTTCCGACATAGCTAGTTTAAAGAACTAGATCAAGGCATAATGTTTCTACCTCATCAGTAGCTGTGTAACGGCATTGAACTTTTTTTGGTGTTCTAGTTATTTTATACTAGAATTTCTTAGGCGCATAAAAACGGAATATAGTAGACGAAAATTGTATTAAAAATGCATAACCGTCTGGAAAATGTGGAGTCATTATTGTTTTGGTCCGTAGCAAAGTTCCCCCCGCGGGAGCTTTGGGAAAGATTCCTACTTTAAAAAAGTTTTTTCAAGTTATCTAAAAGAATCCACCCCTTGGGAATCTTCTTTTAAAATATATTTAAAACAAAGAGTTTGGACCGTGGTTGCCCGATCGGTAGAGTGTCGGATTCGGGGCCGGAGGGTCCTGGGTTCGAACCTCGATGGTCGAAGACCCACCGTCGTCATTAAACGGGACTGGGCGACGTTAAATATGCTCGTGGTCTCAATGTCTTCCAAGTGAAATGATACCTCTGGGGGTGCTAGCACCAGGTAGCTATTAGCTCCTGGACTAGTTCTAAATTCTCATTAACTGTTCGATCCGGTGATGATGCTGCCATCTATCGGTTTTTAAAATAATGGAGGCAAGGCACTTAGTATGCAGTCCTCGACATAAATACAGTTGTAGTCAGTTGTGACTCTGAATAGGAATAGGAAAACAAAGAGTTAGATTTATTCTCGTCATGATAGTAATTTAAAACATCAAAAGACCATCAGCTTTGGTTTAGTGAGATTAATAAGCAATTCGTGATTGCTCAAATAAAATCTGCAAAATTTCTCCTGTTTGATATTTTTTCTCACACTAGACAGTCACCAGTTAAGTTATAACGGGTGAAATTTTTTTCTCTTCTTCTACATTTTAACGAAGAAATTGCATGTTTGGTGATATTGTGATCTTTGAAATTTTGACCCTTACTCAATTTTAACCCCCAGTGGATTAACCCTAAACTCCTGTAGATAGCGTTCATAGCTGACCGCTTTTTATTTTCTTCATTCTCCTGAAATGACACAGCCTTACCAGTAAAACAGTTAAGTTACCGGATCGCGTTCAGCCTTGTCACAATAAAGCCTTTCCCTGCATGTTAAACATTACCAACACACATTTCCAAATTATCATGCCCTGGCGTGAGTTTCATTGTTGTAACACGCGCGTTACTCGATCACCGACTATTATATATATATATCAGGATTTACGCATTATAGCTATTGAATCCAATGACACTTATGAGTTTTTAGGAAAACAAAATCATGTCGTGAAAGTGAAAGTTAACTTACAATACCAAAACAAATTTCATCTGATGGTGAAAAATTAGATCTTTCGATTAATACCAAATATTTTAACGATCAAGATTTTTTACGATTGAAGCCCTCACATTAAACAATGTACATGAAACTTTCGCCTAAAATTGGAACGAACTAATTATTAGTTGTTGGTAATTGAGTTCGGGTTGTAGAACATTGAATCGTCACCAGATATTAGGCACCGTAACTAAATGAGTCCAAATACAAGAAGTGACTGAACACTGAATTGAAAGGTTCCGTTATGCTTCCACAAGTGAAGCTAATAAAAGCATGTTAACAAACGTCAACAATCTCGAGAACGGCACAATTTGAATGAACACGACCTTTGAATATATCTCTCTGAATCCTCCTGAAATGTATCGTACGAGCATCCGATAAATTGAACGTGTAATTCATCGCCTCCCTTCTCTTTTCGTTAAAGTTCGAAGAATTTATTTTGCCCCCCAAGAGGCATTTTCTCGGTTTTAGGCTTTTCTTCGTTCTCTCTTTGTTGTAACTTTTAATTTTCTTCTCATCACCTTAATTTCTTGTTCAAATTTCAGTTTTGCTTTCAGCTCTTCTTAATACGATTTTCTTCACTCGTACCCACTGCAATTTGCTGTTTCTGTTTTTTTCTCGTGCTCAAGTTGCACTTTAATCCGCGTTGAAGTTTACTTTTCGCTTTTATCTCCCCGACATAGTTCTGTTACATGCTTCGTATTCGAAATGCTTGAAAGAGGAGAGTTCTCGTCTAAATCATGTCTTGATGATTAAAAGAAGTTACGCGGCTGTTTACCACTGTAACGTTGCTTTTGCTCTATGTGTTTGTCTTCAACTGTTGTTGAAGACACAATCAAGAACTTTGGGACAAGAGATTTCAGTTAGTCTAAAATAATGGGATTGTTTCCTTCAATCAAATGTAGTACTTTTAGTCACTGAAATTGATAGAATAAGCAAAAGAAATAACATGGACCCAGAAAATATTTTCCCAACAGTTATTTTTTAATTAATTTTTTTAAATATCCCATTTTTCAAACAAGGCGTGGTCTCGACGACGTTACAAATGATGCTCTTTGGCGCATTTCGTACCGCGTTTCCACGTTATGATAATCAAGAAGCGAATTAAGATTGCGCTCTACGCTTGCTATCAACCATATCGTTGCCAATACACGTGAGTAAAGATGCGAATTAAATATTTTGCACTCTGAATGGCAACACAAAATGGCGTTTCATCATTTGTGATGTCATCGGCAAGAAATGTAAACAACGAAAGCGCAACGATTTAGGTAATTTTTTTTTTTTTAAATATTAAACTTAAACAAATTATTTTAAAAATGGTTAGATCCTATGTTTTTAAGCATGTTCTTTCAGAAAAAAAATGCTTTTAAAATTTTGGAAACGACCCCATTGTAGACCAATACCAATTGTGCTGTCGAGGGGGGCTCGTTTGCTTACTTTTTAGCGTGACAATGACGTCTCCACTCTTTCTTTAATTTTAACTCCAACGTCTTAACTTTTTCATTATTTTATGCTCTTCCAGGACTACACCACTGGCCTGCCCTAGAGCCGCTATATAGACAGGCCGACGCATCAGCTTAAGTTTAGCCATTTTGGATCGGATTTTTCATTGTTGCACTGCTAGGGTTACCACAGCAAAGTTTCGGATTTCGCCAAATTTGCCGAAAATTCACGTGCCGCTAATAATTGCTCACAGTGAATAATCACCAAACGCGATAACTTGCCAGAAACGACAACCACTCAAACACGCGCTCCGATCCAAAAAGGCTAATCATAAGCTGATGCGTCGGCTCGTATATATAGGGGCCTTAGCCTGCCCTTTTCCGGGAGAACTGATAACACTAGTCAACAAAAAAGAACTTTTTGTCTGCATTCCAGTTTGAAATAGTCAATTCCCACTAATGTTGGGTCGAGACAAACCGACTATGGCAGTGGATTTGTTTTATTAGCTCTTGTTTCCAAAATACGCAAAAGCCCACTGGAGAAAGATGGACAACAATCACACAATGATTTGAAGGTAAAGTTGAAAAGGGAAAAAAAATCCTGAACAATAAATGTTATCAAATAAGTCCCGTTTTATTAAGCAATGTTTATTTTTTCCGCAAGCAGATTACTTTTGGCCTATTACTATAAACGCTTCATTTTCGATTGCTTTTTGTACGTCAAAAAAGGACCATCTCCAGTAATAGTTCAGCAGCATTTGGTGAGCATTAACTCAGCCCATTGACCCTGATATCTGCGTTCCATTATAAAGATATCTTGATGAAACCTTTCCTCATGCTCATCGCTCATAGTTCCCCGTTTTGAAGCCAAATATCTTGGAGGAAGTGAACAAAATAGTTTCAGACACATACCATTTATCAATGGTCGCAAAACTTCCGTAAGGATTTTTTCACCATTTGTTTTTAGTTCTCGGCTTCTCTGCTGCTTACTGTCCGACCACGGATTGCATGGAAAGGCAAACATCCGGTTTACAGGCAGAAATGGACGTAGTTATTTTTCAGGAATGTCAGATTTTGCATATGTATTTCAGCCTCTAAATTAAGCAGAGTCTCATTCAAATGAGCGGAACACGCGCATCAAATTTTTACTTTTCCCCCTCATTCAGATAGACGCGTCTTAATTGGATGCTTGCCAATTCCATACAATCCGTGGTTGGATAGTACTTGTAATACAAGTTAAAAGGCTTCCTACTGTTTTATTCTTCAGTTTCCTTTTTTTTTTTTTCAGAAACAGTGATTTTCTAGCTGCGTGTATTTGAAGGGACATTAAAGATTTTCTGCTTAACTTTAACTTCAATATACCTTGGACTTTTCCCGCTAAGATATTGTAAAATCATCTTTGTTCACAACTTTCACGAAGTTCTTCATATTTCCCTGCAGAATGAGCATGGGTGGAAGCAGAAATGGGCGAATCTACTAGAGGCTCATTTGGGCTTTTCTCTTCCCAAAATTTAAATTTCTTGAAGTCCATTTCGGTTTCATGTAGTGAGATTTTTTTTATCCTAACCAGGGCTCGAAGTAAAGAAGACAGTGAGTCCCACGGGGGATGCTTTAATCTGCCCGGAAAAAAAGAGCATTTGTGAGATTTCACTACCTTATTTGGCTCTTTATCTTGAAAACTAGAGTTCATCTCAACTTTTATGGTGATTTTCGTGTTTAGCAAGGCAATTTACTACAGAAACAGCTTTTTCTGAACCGGATGCATTTTTTGGTGTTGACTAGTGTAATTGAAACAAAGAGGGTAGCTGTTTTGTTTCAACATTTGCTATATTTACTGCGCTATTGCACTTGGCACATCTTCATATAAATAATACCCGATGATCGAGTAATCCGCGTGTTTCAACAATGAAACTCGACCCACGGCATGATCATTTGATAATATGTTTTGGTTATGTTAAACATGCAGGGTAAGACTTTATTGTGAAAAGGGTGAACTCGATCCGGCAACTGAACTGTTTTACTGGTAAGACTGTCATTTCAGGGGGAGTAAAGAAACGAAAAAATAGTCAACAATGAACGCTACCTACTGGAGTTTAGGGTTCGTCCACTGGAGTTATGTTTACAATTTCAACTATCAAACTATCACCAAACATGCAATGGCTTCGTTCAAATGTAGAAGCAATTTCCACCAGTCATACCTTGACGGGCAACTTTCTATTTTTTAATATAGGTGGTTATCTCAGCTTTAATTTATTACTGCCATGCATGAAAAACTATTTGTTTGGGGATGCCATGCAGTATTTTGTCTTTTGAATGGTCTTTTAACAAAGACAAGCCATTAAAGACTAAAGATTCCAATAAAAAGAAAAATCCGCCTAGTAATTAAATTAAGTCATTAAAAAGTAAATTATTCCGTAAAGTTAAAAAAACTAACACACAATGAAATTTAAAAAAAAAAAAGCTCCCTTTGAATAATCTGACAACTAAATAAATCAAGAAAAAGTTCCACTGAAATAATAAAAAAATCCGCCGTAACAATAACTCATTAAGAACAAAGTTTCATTAAAATGTTAAATTAAAACATGAAGAATAAACATGGCGGTGAGTTAAAAGTTACATTTCTTTTTTTCGCCAATTCAAATGGCAAACAAGTAGCCAAGCGCCAATAAAACAACTGCTGTACTTGTAACGCAAAAATACCGTAATATTAATTATCGCTTCGAATAAGGGCTACTCTTTCACTCTTTTTTAAGGGTATTAGAAAAATCCTATGTCGATTCCATTCCAATCATTAATACCGATTGTCCGCTCTGCAAAATCCATAGTTATTGAATTTTCGAATGTTAAATTGGCTGAATCACCTTTCTATGAACGAGGCTTAAAATGAACTGTTCTTGGGAGAAGGCAAAATGTCTACAATCGTCGCCGTCGAACTTTTAACGACGCAAATATCGATAATCAGAAACATGAGAATTGTAATTGAAAGAAGAGGGATATACGAAGGAATTCGTGGAAACCTGTTCGTTAAAAGGATTGCTCCTTATTCATCTCTCACCGCCTTCTCCGGGATTAAATTTTCTTTTGAAGGGGGAAAAATCTATTTTTTCTTTTTCTTTTGATGAGCATCTTTCGCCGCTCTACTTAAGCTAATTATCAGAAATTAAATGTCGCTGCAGGAAAAGGATTCAGGCTCTTAATTAAAGCCTCCTTTCAAGGAGACTTTTTTCGACAGCGCTTTTGGAGACGATGGTTTGCCTCAAAAAGATGAGAGATTTCACGCTGCGCTTCTTCAAAAAGTAAGAGATATCCTTCGCAACAATTCCCTCTAAAAACTTTTTTTTTTTAATTCAAGTCAAATAAGTAATTTTTAAAAGTATATATTTCCGGAAAAAAAAGAAGAAAGGGCTGGCATTTTTTAAAATATATGATAGGGATTTTTTTTAAAGTAGATAAAAGTGGAGGAATAAAAAATTTTAATTGTTCAGAAAATGTCTTTTGGAATAACCAAATCAAAAAATCGTTTTAAAAACATAATCTGCGAAGAAGATCTTTCAAAGAAAGTTTGACCGAAACTAATCTGCCATTTAGTTCAGGTATGTGAGTGTCATTCTTCATAATTGCAATAACTAAAACTTTTATACATTTTTTTGAGTGACAATGGTAATCACATTGATTATTTATTCAGAAAACTTTTAACTAAATTACATTTACGTCAAGTAATGAATTTCTTTTTATTGAATGTTTCTTTGTTTCAAAGTATGTATGTATGTATTCAAAGTAATGTACTTTTGTTTCAAACAAACATTAGTTTTCTGAATTGATTATTTATTCAGAAAACTAATGTTGGTTTGAAACAAAAGTACATTATTCAACAAAAAGAAATTCATTACTTGACATAAATGTAATTTAAATGAAATGATAATTGAGGCAGTGAGAAGCAAAAAGGATGTTAGTGGACATTTTCAAGTAATTGAGCAAAACTCGTTTAAGTTCATATCTTAGGTAGGCTTTCATTGATTTTTTTTTCTAAGTCAAGCTATATAGCAGCACCTACCAGAGCTACTAGTACTATCGCTAGCCCCAAGCAGAGGAGAGGTTCACCTACCATTTGTTCTGGTTATCTCAAAATTTTTAATTTCGGCACACACATCCCTTTGCTTTACTGCCTCAATTAGGGATGTAAATTCAATATCACCATAACTAGGTACATTTTAACAGGGCAACGGAGACGAGGGAAAATATAGACTGCAACTCCGGGAATTTTAGTGCCTTAGACTGACTCCTTCACAACGAAATCAGATTGACTCGAAATCAACAAGGGCTGGAAGAGTTGCAGGTTTTGAGAAAAAATACTGACTCCGACTCTTGGAATGTTTAACCTTCAGCTCCCAACTCCAACTCTCGCTCATTTACCCCAAAATCAATCTGACTCTGACTCTACGACTCAGATTATACAGTCCTATTTCTACACTCTCACTTGGAGATTATTCCCACTAATCAATTTATTAGTGAAATTTAAGTCCCAACCACCTTCACGTACTACAAAAGAAAAGTTAAAATCAGCATTAGAGAATCACAGAACTGTTAGGTGATTAAAAGTCCCTTTTTGGACAGGACATTCCCGTTTTCAGGTAGCTTGTCTCGTTGTCACCGCACATAGCTTTGAAACGCTAAAATGTCCCATTAGGGCCACTGGGGTTGAAGGAACCACAGGGATTGTCTCAACTGGAAGTCGTTGAGTGGAATTGTTTAAGCATTTTTGAACCATTGATTTGAATTGCGTGAAGGTTTTCACAATAATGTAATATACTTTGCTTTCTCTGTCCTAATGCATCGATAGAAAGAATATTTTCGCTTATGATTAATTTATGAACTGTAGGAAAAGTGTAGTTGTGTGAAATCCTGCTAAGAATTTCATTCATTTATTTATTTCAAATCTGAATTTTAGTCATGAAAATTTATTTTAAAAAAAGTAGAATTTCATATTCATTCTTTTTTAAATATGCAATTCTGAAATAAGCGCAAACTCTAAAAAAAATATGCTACTTTTTTTAGGAATACTCTTGTAGTTGTTAAATGTACTGTTTTGGGAGAAAAGCTTGATAACCATCAAATGCTTATGTATAGCAGGGCAGGCTAAAGCCCCAGACTAGCGGGCGTCAGTCGCCAACGGGCGACCATTTCATTGAAAATGGCTGACAAAAAATTATGTCTCAGTCACCAAAAGTGGCAACCATGTGCTTCTTTTATGGTGAAGATTCATATCGTACTTCGACAACATGCTTCCAATCCTGAGACGTTCAGCGCATCAGTCGACTCCACCTAGGCAAAGTAATTCGAAGCGAACTCCCACGGTTATTTATTTTTTTTACACTGAAAATAGACATTTTTTAAAAATGGCTACCAAAAGACAAAAGTGGCTACAATTTTTGGGGACTCTGACAGCCAGTGACTAGTATTTAGAATACCCAGTCTAGAGCTTTAGGACAGGCAGTGTCAAGCAAAACAAAATGTTGCGTTTTCCAACTCCTAAGTGACTGACCTCTTAATGGAGAACTCTCTTATCGCGTGAATCGTGAAGAGGGCTCGGTGGAAACCTTCTAATAAGTGGAGGAATCCGGCGTTTATTCTGCATTCCTCTCTCTCCAGAGAGAGAGAGAGGTCCGGCCTGCCCATCGATTGGCCCAAAATAGAAAAAGTCGTTCCGTGCACGCGAATTCATTCTATCGATAAAGCTCGCTCCGACACACGCTTCTTCTATCGGAAAAATGAAGAGGACCCTCTGCACTGTTTCACACAGCCCCCCCCCCCCCCCTCCAACGAGTCGTGGGCATCGGAAAACGAATTCATAATCGCTTCGACCAACACCCAGGCGCGTAACGATTTGCAAAAAAAATAATAAGTTGGAAGAAGTGAGTCTTGGACTGCTCATAAGTACTGCACACAATAAATATGTGCCTACGATCGATACTACATGCATTGGAAGTCTTTTTACATCGAATAAAATAACCACCATGCGATTAACATAGCGTAACTGTTTTAATATCGGAACTAGTTCCATGCAGAGGCTTAGTAAGGCGTGGACTAAGTGGGCGACCGCCCACAGCAGCGGTAGAGTGTACTTATTTGAAAACGGTCCTTACTTACAGTAGTCGAGGAGGTCATGATGGGGGGGGTGGGTTCATGGCATAGATCGCGCCATTGAAATTTTTTGGAGTTTTTAAATAGTATTTTTCTTTTTTTTTGAGTGGGGAGGGGTACTTGTTCTTGGAGGAGCTCCATAGCTTTTGAGGGGGGGCGCCATCGCTCTCGGAGGGACGCCACTTCTTTGGTAGTGGATATACAGAGTGTCCATGTAAAATCGATGCATTATTTGAATGTGTATAATACTAACAATTATTATGACACAGAAAAGTTGCAAAAATCAAAATATTGTAAGCAATTGCTGGAACCAGTCAACTAACGAAAGTATTCAAACTGTCAGTCATTGTGGTCCAGGTCCAAGCAAAGCAAACAACGCTGACCGACGGAATTTAAAAGCCTTCCTTACCACTCCAATCCGTATTTTTACACATCCTCTTTCAATTACTGCTCACAACTCATTGATTTCAGCTGGTTTTGTGCTTTAAACATTATGCTTGACATGCCTCAACAGAAATAAGGATACATCCGATTCAAAAGTTGGCATTATCAGCTGCAATTCGGACAGAATGGCCGTTTAACTCGTTCGTTAAATTTCTTACATGGTTCCTACATTTGTTCACCTTATTTGTATTTTTGTAATTTTCTTGTATCGCACTATAGTTATAGTCATTCAAACAGAGCATACATTTCATTGGAGTTCAAAGACGCCTCGTACCAAAAGTTTCCTCAGAAGTAAACAACTCTACTTTCTTGTGTAAAGCAGTGGTTCTCAACGTTTTCACTACTGAAGACTACTTTGTACTCTTCCGAATCCTAAGCGGATTATATTTCTTCAATAAATTTAATTGCAACTACAAAAATGATATAGAAGTGTGTTTTACTAACTGTTCACGGACCACATGAAAATAGCTCGCGGAAGATAGATTGAGAATGCCATCAAACTTCAGACATTATCATATCTTCAACCTTCTTCTCTAGGTTTTTCATAATTTCTTTTTCAATGCTAAAACTCAGTGAAAGTTGCTTGATAAAGTTTCGTTACGGTGATACAAAACCTTGCAAATATATTTCAGTCCTTTAAGTTTCTGAAGTTGAATCAGATAACCAACTTACATAAGCTAAGTGGATGGCAAAGTAAAGGGTTGCGAGGGGAAGAAACTATCGAGTTTTAGTTTAGTCTCCGAAAAGAGTTTTCGAAAAATGAACTCTCATCTTTGTGAGAACATTTATTCAACATTTTGCAAGCTAAATTCTAAACTTTCGTGAGAAAATTCCGATAGCAGGCAGCGCAAAAAGGTGTGGACAACCACTCCAACTAGGCCTCTCACTGAATGTGCTCTGGAGGGAAAGTTTCGTGGAGTAGTGCGCGGCCATCGAAAAGATTCCTCATTAGAGAGGAGTTAGTGATAAGAGAGCTTGGAGTCGTTTAATTAGGTGGCAGCAAGAGACTCCTTCACTTACCTTCCGAATAGTATATTCCTAAAAATGGAAACACTTTTCGAGGAACCCTTTTCGCTTGCTGAAACGCTTTGAGTAGCTCTTGCGTTTTCATAAACAGGGTAAAATGCGCAAGCAGAAATTGATTTCTGCAAGGGAAAGTGGACACTTGCATTGAGCCCTCGCTGTTTGGGGAGTCCCCAACTTTCATCTCAATATATTTTAGGGAATACTGCCGTGTGCAGGTAAAGGGCAGTAACTGCAAATTTTTCATTTTTCGTTTTTTTGCATTTTTGTCATCTATTTTACATTATCTTTATTGTACACTAGTGATACCCGCACGGCTTTGCCCGTAATAGAAAAATCAAAAGGTCTTTTGGTTCGCCTGTATATTTACAAATAATGTATGGTGTCTTTCTCGCCAGTTGGCTTGTACCCATCTTACGGTTCCACGTTATGATAATTTCGTATCTCACCAATTGGCTTGTGCCCATGTTACGGTTCCACGTTATGATAATTTTGTATCTTGCCAATTGGCTTGTGCCCATGTTACGGTTCCACGTTATGATAATTTCGTAATTTACTCGTCCATCTTATGATAATTTTTTTTCTTAAAATTGGAATAGAAGAAGAACCACATCGAATTCTCGAAAAATCGCTTCGAGGTGCACACCCCCATGCTACATACTAACTTTGTGCCAAATTTCATGAAAATCGGCCGAACGGTCTAGGCGCTATGCGCGTCACAGACATCCTCCGGACAGAGAGACTTTCAGCTTTATTATTAGTAATAAAGATAAAGAAGCTCGTTTATTTGGTTTCCGTTGAAAAAAAAAGGCGCGAAAAAGACGTCTAATTCCAACCTTTCTCCATGGTTAGTATATTGAATCCAAAATGCGTTTCTTCAAATATCTCGAAAACTCATTTCTGCAGATACTGCCGTTTACCTGCACACGGCAGAATACATTTGTGTATTTTACATTGTTTTAATCACGAAACAGGTTTCAACGCACCTATGACTTAAAATACAAGCTTGTGCAAATCCACAGAGGTTTAGGGGTATTGTGGGATTTTTCGAAATAATATAAGTAAAAAGGCTTTATGGAAGTGTTTAAATAAGTTTTAGAAAAACCTAAATCTGCCAGGTCCTATCTCGAGAGTGCGCACTTAATTTTGGTAATGTAACTAAATTTTATTTCTAACACATGAAAATATCCTATTTTTTATTACTATTTAAATATTCTAGCCTGAGAGGGGAGGGGAATGTTACGATTGATGATTTCATATAGACCCCAAGGGTTTCTTTGCTCAGGATCCCCCAAAGCCAAAACCGGGCCCTGTCTGCCAAGTACATTGGCGTGCCTGCCAAGTACAGGGGCCCGGTACGAGTTATAACAGCAGAGAAATAGTTCTTTTTTTAACCGACTTCAAAAAGGAGGCGGTTATCAGTTCATACCGTATGTATGTTTTTTTTTTTTGTTTGTCCACTCATTAACCGACTTCAAAAAGGAGGCGGTTATCAGTTCATACCGTATGTATGTTTTTTTTTTTTGTTTGTCCACTCATAGCGTCTCACCTAGTGAACCGATTTTGATGATTCTTTTTTTAATGGATAGAGGATGGCTCAACTTAGGTCCCATTACTTTGTTTGACCATATTTGTTCTTTAGAAAAAAAGTTATGGGCAAAAAACAGTAAATTTCCCTATTAAATGATTAAAATGATATTGTAGCGAAGTTCGCACTTTTCATCCGTGGATAACGGTGGCTCAGTGGTAGAATTCTCGTCTCCAACACGAGCGACCCGGGTTCAAATCCCGACTAGGACAAAGTGAATTTTACTAAAATTTCGTTTCTACTGTTTTCCGTATTTTCTCGAATGTTCTATTAATTTCAGTATCTTTTCAAGTCTGGAAAGTTCCAGCACTTTTTCAAGTTGTATATAAGGAGATGTAACGTTCATTCGTGGTTCTGAATAAAGATCTCGAGTTGAGACTAACGAGTATTCGCTTCATTTGGCTTTCACATTGTCTTCGCTATCTTCATCTACGCGACAATATGAAACTCATTCTTATAAAAGTTTGGTGCCATATAACTGTAACATTAATAGTAATTGTAATGATAATTTTGAATAAAGGCTTTTCTAAAGCAATAGAGTGATATAGAGCCGCATTTCTTACTAGGTAACTTCTTACTTTTACTGAAATATCTACATTTACACTAAAAAGAATGAAATAAAAAAATTTTGAAAAAAAAAATAGAACCGACTTCAAAATTGCTCTAAAAAGTGAAAAATAATTTTATTCTTTAAACACCATCGATAATACTTTTAAACATAATTTTTGAAGTTGGCGCAAAAACAAAAACTAAAATCCATTGCAACCATGCTTCGTTCATATTTTTATCAAAAAATCATCCAAACTTAGGAACGAAACATATATATCGTTACTCAAATATGCTGTCATCAATGCGTAATGCATGTGGTAGTGAAGAAACTAGACGTGGTTAAATTTATACTTGTAGTTGAGTTATGGCTGTGAATGATTTTATCGATCGTTTTTGCGCCAACTTCAAAAAATATGCTTAAAAGTATTATCGATGGTGATTAAAGAATAAAATTATTTTTCACTTTTTAGAGCAATTTTGAAGTCGGTTCTATTTTTTTTTTCAAAATTTTTTTATTGGAATTACAAGTAAAGCTCCATGGAGAAAAGTCGTTTTTTTTTCACTGTCGCCGTGACTGAGTTTTATAATTCCATCGGTGTGATAATTCATTGAAATCATGGGTTATGATGATTGGTTTAATCCTGTTACAGACATTTTGAGTAGGGAGCCGACAATGTAGGCGTACAAATAATATGTATATGCCCTACATATTACTTATTACATTCGTTTAGACGTATGACATGGGGCGGGGATGGGGAAAGGTGAAATGATGGATTAGGTGAAGCTGTGAATTAGCATGTCAAAGGTTCGCAGATCCACCACAGACGCATCCAGGGCCCGATAAAGATATTAAGAGGTTCTAAACCAAACAGTTTTTTGGAGCACCCTGTTGTCGATTCTGGCAATTTAAGCCATTGGTTAACCCCTTCAGTCGGAATAATGAAATATTGGACCAAAAATGTTGATATTTGGTACACAGTGTACTATGGTAAAGGATATCTTATAGACAAAATTTTGAGTTTGTAGGAGAAAAATTAAAATAGTTATGGCACGTCCAATATTCCGGACTTATATTTTTGAAATCAATATTTCATATACAAAAACGATAAAATACCGAACAAACTTCATTATAAAATGTTCTACAAACAATTATAAAACATAATATAAGCATTTGAAACAATTAATTAAAGATTATATATATTTTTTAAAAATCAGGAAAAAAACCTCGCTTTTCAGATGAAAATCCATGTTTGGAAAAATGAGCCACTCTCTATCTCTCAATCCTTATATGTCAGTGTTGTCAATCCCAAAACGAAAAATTATTTCACAGATTATAATAAGTAGAATTAAAGAGTCAACTACAAAAAAAAATCAACTAATTAAATCAATTATTAAATGATTAGCAGCTGTTTAAAATGTATGTACGGTATACCGGACACCAGGTCTGAAGGGGTTAAAGCAATATCAGCAATTTGAAGACCACTGAAAACTGGGTTTCTGGGCCATGGCCTAGTTGGCCTATCTAGTGATCAGGCTGTGGACACATCACTACTTAGCACGCATAGCTCACTCACAATCGTAAGCCACAGATGCCTAAGCAGCCATAAGCTTAATTCTTCAAAGTTCTTCACTCATGAATCTTCTGAAACACTCCCCCCTCCCCCTCTACCCATCTTAACGTAATCCAAACATCTGTAGATCCTCTGGTACAGTGCTACCTCCCATTCTAAACTTCTATACATGCTTAGTCTCAGGCAGTTTGCTCAGGGCCCGACTAACTAAAAGTGAGGCCCTAGGCCCGCATTAATTTGGAGGCCCCTTGAAGACTCTGCGGCGGAATGCAGTGGTTGATTTACAGGTTTGGCGAGCCTCGGAATGCATTTTTGGGAACCTCTTTGTCTGTCACAGAACTATGTAAATCATTTATCATGTGCTCTTATGAATAAACTTCTGTGTCCCTCGATAAGTGTGACATGGTAAATTCTCTACTGGTAAAATGAATAAAAATTATCATTTAAGGGAAGTTTTTTTTTCCACTTAACAAGTCATTTTATTATTATTATTTTAAAAATACATGTATTTTTCATATAGGTTTAGTGCTATGCATAATTCTTTAACACATTACCTGCTAGGAACGAGATAACTCGTCCTCCAGAACTATGCTGTATGCACTAGGGACGAGATAACTCGTCCTCCAGCCAACACGTTGCTATATTTTTTCAGCGGGTTCCATCGGCTTTCCTGGCTGTTCTGCCGCGCATACACGAACATTTACACAAGGTTCAAAAATAGAACACAAGACGGTGCCACTACTGCGTTTGCTGTGAAAACATTTTCTAATGCAAGCACGCGTGCGCGCGATCAAACGAGATAGCGCACGAGTTTTTTGTGCTGTAGTCTGTGAGTAAATAAAAACGTAAAATGAGCAAACGTAAGTATATGTCGCTCGAAGATGCAGTGAAATATTACTTTATTGGATGATGAACTACACTGCTCAAAACAATTAGGGGAGCAAGCAAAAACGTGAAGAAAACCGGGCGAGATGGCTATGTATTGGCATACAATGGATAGTACACGCGTATCAATGCGCAATACAGAAAAAAAGACGTAAAATAATTGGAATTAAGTTTTAATGCTTTAAAAGTATGGAAAAAACGTAAAAAGATGATTTAGGACAACAATTTGGTTACATGTAAATGATGAAAAAAGACACTGTTTAGACATGATGCATTAGTTTTAATAAGGCGTGTGGGCTCCTCGAACACCTAAGACTGCTGCACACCTGTTTGCCATGAATGCGATGAGGTTATCTATCTGACTTTGGGGAATACTGTTCCCCTCCCCAAGAAGTGCAATTTCCAAGTCTCGAACAGTAACAGGCGGCCTTGATCGCGCAGCAATGCGTCGTCCGAGCATGTCCCAAACATGCTCGACTAGATTCAGGTCAGGAGAGCACGCTGGCCATTTCATACCCTGTATTGTTTCAGCTTCAAGCATGTTCTAAACCAGACGAGCTCTATGCGGTCGGGTAATATCATCCTGCAAAACAAAAAAATATCCAATGGCTTCAGCATAAGGGGTGACATGAGGTCGCTGTATCTCGTCTGCATACCATCGGTCCGTCAAAGTGCCATTCCGAATGATATGCAGGTCCGTACGTCCGCCTATGCTGATTCCACCCCATACCATCCAACCAACTCATCTGTATTGTGACCTTTAACAAATGAATGCGAGGTTATTTCGAGTGCCCCTGTCCCTCCATACCAGAAAGCGTCGGATGTCACACTCTAGGCTGATTTGGGACTCATCTGTAAACAACACTTGGCTCCAATCATGTTGCTCCCAATCTCGATGTTCAACATCCCATCATCTTCGGGCAGCACGGTGGCGTGGGGTCAACGGAATGAGGACCATTGGCCTACGTGCATAGAGCTCTCCCTCATGAAGCCGATTACGTACTGTTTGGCTGGACATCCTTCGTCCTGTTGCCAAGAGTAACTGTCTTTGCAGCTGCGTAGCATTCTCTGTTCTGTTTCGACGAGCTGATTAACAGTATATACTGGTTATCAGTTGCTTCAGTGGCATGTGGCCGACCTTGCCCTGGTCGACGTCTAACATTTCTGTCTCTTGGAATTGATTCCAAAGCCTTGCAACAACACTTCTGGAGACTCAAACAGCGTCCGCGACACTACGTTATGTTTGCGCGGATTCCAGTCTGCCTATAAGATGTCATGTCATGGATTCCGGTAAATCACTCTGTTAAGACATTCTCAAGTAATCTTGTCTCAAGAAAAAATACTGTGCAATCGAATTTCACAGTTACGGCAATAAAACGGACGTTTCTGCAACATCTCGATTTCTGCTCTTATCTCCTTTTTCTGGTTTTTGACGTCATGAACACTGATTGGCATATAAAGTTTTCTTTTTCCGTTTCCTGGTAGGCTTAAAATTATATATGTTTATATGTACATACATTTTATGTTATTTATTAGTATGCATCTTTGCGTGATTTTGTTAAAACCATGTGCTCCCCTAATTGTTTTGAGCAGTGTAGTTGACGATGATGAGAGTGACAGGGACAGTTGCAACTTGAGCGGCAGGGAGATCGACAACGAAGAGACTAATTTCACCAACCCTGAGCCTGCTCTTGTAGACCTTCATTATATGCTGTATTATTCATGAAAAAGTCCAATAAAACTGTTTTCCTTCAAATTGTTTCAAATAATTAGCTTAGCGTAGGGAGTCCATGCATAGGCCGTCGACGACGCAGTCAATATATTAAGTAATTTTGGGCCCCTTGCGAAGATGAACCCCAGGCCTAGGCGGCCTGTGCAGTAATCAGGCCCTGAGTTTGCTGCTCAACTTAGCTCGAGGTTACAATGATTGGTTCGCCAACCGTGAAGCGAATTTATTTGCATCTCCTCTCTGCTCGTGTGATTCTAACTAAAATTATTGAATTTCTCGAAGCGGGATTTTAATCGGAATAATCAAGAGTTAATTACAATATTTGGCCGATCACAAATGAAATAGCTTAGAACTATAATGAAATATCCTTACACACATATATCACTCGCCGACGATAATAGTGGAATATCTCAAAAAGCAGTATTCTAGAAAATCAATCTTTTGAGTAGTAGGGGATTGTGGGGTAAATTGGAAGTTAAGAGAACTTACCTTCTTTCAAAATGAATAAATAGGAGAGTTTGTTTTAAAAATTACAGGACATTTAGAAAGTACATTTATTTTATAAAAACACTTGTGAAATATTTTTTTTATTTTTGGCAGTCAATCTGTACATTAAAATAAAGTGGAAACTTTTCTCCTATTTTTACTTTCTTTTACATAAAGGGAAGTATTGTATACGCGAAAAAATTTTCACCCAAAAATCGTTCTTAATTTCCATTTTGCTCACCCCCAAATGAATGTTGAGGTTTTTTTTCCAACCCGACCACAAGTGGATATGTGCCTAGGAACGTACAGACACCCGAAATATTCATTTTGACGATCCCCGAATTAATTACAACGAGTTTTCTCGTGACGTCTGTATGTACGTATGTATGTGTGTATGTATGTCGCATAACTCAAGAACGGAATGTCCTAGAAAGTTGAAATTTCGTACGTAGACGCCTAGTGGGGTCTAGTTGTGCACCTTCCTTTTTGGTTGCATTCGGATGCTCCAAAGGGGGTCTTTTGCCCCTTTTGGGGGGGGGGAAATCATTGTTAATTTCGATATAAACTCAAGTGGTGTAATAATTTGGCGGACACTTGGCGATATATCGCCAGTCTTTTGGTAGCCAAGTTTTGTCGCCAACTTGGCGACAAATTTAGAGATTTTTTTTTTTTTTAATCTGGTTTTAATTTGGCGAAATTCGGTACATAGACTCCTAGTGGGACCTAGTGGTGGAGGACCCTTTTTGGGCGGAAATCATTGTTAGTTTCGATGTAAACTCAAGTGGTGTTAAAATTTGCCGGACACTCGGCGATATATCGCCAGTCTTTTGGTCGCCAAATTTTGTCGCCAATTTGGCTTTTTTGTTTAATTTTAAATTTGGTTTCAATTTGGCCACTGTTGGTGATATTTAGAGAGTAAACAATTGAATCATATTAAAACTGCCAATAATGAGAAAATGACATTAATTGGAGTAAAAGGAAGTCATGTGATGCACAGTTCGTTTCATAAAGCAAAGTAAAAAATAAAATTTTTTTTTACTGTTTTCTGTTTGATTATCAAAAATTGCTTTGATCCAATTAACGAGTAAATAAACGAATAAAGGATGAAACAATAAATTAATTAACTAATTAATAAATGAGAAAAAATTAATAAGCAAATAAAACAGTGAATGAACAAGAAAATGAGTTAATGAATGCATCAATAAGTGAATTATTAGAATTAGATAAAGGAACGTAAATTAATTAGTTCGTAAATGAATACGTAAGTGATTTAATAAATGATTGAATAAGTAAACGAAAATTAAGTATTTCACTTCTCTTCACATGCACTTGACTAATTGTACAAACATTTAAAATGAAAATTAGCTTAATAACTTAAATAAATAAAAGTGCACCGAATATAAATAGATCTCAATTAACATTTAAACTGTTAAAAACAAGAACTTTGTCATTTTATAATTCCAAAAATAATTTTTGACGTACATTAAAATTGCACAATATAAGTATCAATATTTGAAAATTGCTTGTATTATCAAATACTTTGATTTTCAGAGGTAACTTTTTCCTGACTAAAATAGACTACATGTGTAACTACATGCTTAAAATCTTCCCAGGTAGGTAGTTTTAAGAACAAGGTAAGTATTTTACCATTTTACTTTGCCCCACATTTCCCTACTACTTTAAAATGACTTATTCAACACACAATACTTGGTGACCAATTATGATTTTTTTTGTCTACTGGTTACTTTCTATATTCTAAACTAGTGGTATCCGCACGGCTTTGCCCGTAATAGAAAAATTAAAAGGTCTTTTGGTTCGCCTGTGTATTTACAAATAATGTATGGTGAATTTTCTCGCCAATTGGCTTGTACCCATGTTACGGTTCCACGTTATGATAATTTCGTAATTTACTCGTCCAACTTATGATAGTTTTGTTCTTAAAATTGGAATAGAAAAAGAACCATATCGAATTTTCGAAAAATCGCTTCGAGGTGCACACCTCCAAGCTACAAACTAACTTGGTGCCTAATTTCATGAAAATCGACCGAACGGTCTAGGCGCATCACAGAGATCCAGACATCCTCCGGACATTCAGACAGAGAGACTTTCAGCTTTATTATTAGTAAAGATTAGTTCTGTTTAGATAAAGTTTGCTAATGTTTCTTCTAAATTATGAAAAATTAATGATGTGTCCCTATTAATTGATAGCACCGTTTATACGCCACCAATCACTTGATATGTAAACTAACTTTGGGTCAGCTTTGTAGCAATGCATTTTCAAGTTAATTATTACGCTGAGTTTAATAAATAAAACAAGAGAAATAATCTAGCAACACATTGCTTCTGTTAAAGCTTTTTATAAATATAAGTCGTTCATACTTAAAAAATCATGTGTCAAGGAGTTTTGAAATACTGTACAACCTCGTTTATCGAAACTAACTGGGACCAAAGACAATCCGGGGATTAGCGAAAATCCGGATAATAACGGTAATAAGCAAAACATATTCTTAAGCAAGCAGACTTATCTTTTATTACAGCAAAAAACAATGCTTTGTAACAAAATTACAAAGGATTGTTACTCACAAACGCTTAATCATTTATAGTTCAGTTGCACTAATGTCGGACTGACGCTCCAAGCAAGCCACGTTGTTTGCTAGAATAGTATTATACTTTATTGTATATTATGCAGTATATTTATCTATATTAGCTTTATTGTATATCTATAGCTTATTATTGCTTATATATCTATAGCTTATAGCTTGTATATCTATTGTATATCTATAGCGTGCTTTATTGTATATCTATACATTGTACTATGCAGGGAGTTGTACGTATAATCAAAACAAAAACCGACTATTTGGCGTATTTATAGTTCCGTGCTTGCTATCATAATTTGAAACTATGAATTAAGTATATACAGTGTCTCCCAAAAGTGTTCGTACACTTTGAAATTTTTTAGTAAAACCATAATAACTCGAAACTGAATTCGAATATGAAGTCCAATATTTTTTCACATCATTCCTATGTCATTCTAAATACAACCCATTGGTTTTTTCAAAATATTGACGGAACTTCTTTTTGAAATGGGTCAGAAAAAGAAGAGACAGAGAAATAACACGCCACAAAAGTCATCGTACACTCAAATATTTCCGAATAAATTCCTGATTAAAATTATCATATGCCGTTTTATTAATATTTTTGCATTGTGTTGACCCTTATAAGTCATTTGGTTTTATTTTTTTGTTTATTTATTCCTTAATATTGTGCTTATTACTGTAAAATGGCTGGTATTCGTAAAAAACCGCAAACACCATTCAAAATTTGAATTTTTTTCCCACAGTAGTGGTAAATTGGTTTGAAATGTCTCTAAATCAGTTAATTTATTTGTTTGTATAGTAAAGTGCTTGATAAAGTGCTTTAAAGAAAGGAATTGGACCGAAAACAAGGTAAGAAAAGGTCAACCGGCAAAGTTGACAAAACGTGATCGGAGATTTAAAGTTACAAAAATTATGAAAAATACACATTTGAGTGCTGTAAAAGTTTCTGCAGAGTTAAATGAAACATTTTACATTTAATTTTCACCTAAAATTGTTCGCCAAGTTCTCTGATTATCTGGATTAAATGGGAACTCTTCCCGCAGAAATTTTCTTGGTCATGCGAAAAACAGAAAGCTTACGATTTTCGTCGCAAATCAATGCTAAATAAGCTAAAAACGTTTTAGAATCACGTCTTACTTACAGATAAAAATGAATTCAACATTTTTGGGTATTTTTTGGTACAATTGTATGTAGAAGAAAGAATTAGGGACTTAATCTTAAGAACTTCTTTGGATCAGTTAATCAGGACGGTGGAGGTGTTCTAGTGTGAGGGTGCATATTAGCATCAGGGCTTGGTAGTTTGTAATTTTTTGATGAAATAATGAATTATGCTGTTCCTTTAAATATTTTAAAAACCAATTTTGAACTCTGAGCCAAAAATTTGGTTATTGGAAACAACTTTGTTTTTTATCAAGATAACGATAAGAAGCACGCGGTTTTCAACGTTTGCGTCTGGTGCCTCGAAAATTGTCCTAAAATTTAGAAAATACCCCCTCAATCTCCAGATTTTAACTTAATGTAACGTATTTAGAGATATCTGGAAGCTAGATTACGAAAATTGGGCGTTAGAACGAAAATAGAGCTAGAAACAGTAAGACTCGAAGTGTGGTTGAACACTTACTCAGAAATTACGCAAAAAAAAGAAAGAAAAAGAACGAAATCTATTCCCAGACGTTTAAAAGGTGTTATGAATACTGTATGATATTCCACTAATTAATAACTTAATCAAAAGTTAGATTATTCAATAATATATAGAAATTTTATAAAGTGTACGAAGACTTTTGTGACATAAAATTTCCGGCACTTTTTAGTTTTTGATTTTTAAAAAATTAAGTTTTAATATTTTTTAAAAACTTTTTATGTAGTTTTGTTAAAAATGGATCATAGATCTTATAATTAAATACCTATTCCGAAATATTAATTCTAACCAATGGAATGGGGCCTATTTCGTTCAAAGTCGTAGGTGTACGAAGACTTTTGGGAGCCACTGTATGTTACTCTTACTCTTTTTCATCTCTACAAATTTGACCCGGATATACTAGAGATCCAGCTAAACGGTGGCCGGATAAAGGAGGCCCTTCTGCACTTCATTATTTTTAATCAGGTGTATTTCAAGTGACGTTCTAAAAGGTTGTCCCGTCCGTAAGGTCACTTTTTACATAGCAGGGGGGACGTTATAACCAGATCTGAGATAAATACGTAAATAAAAAATAAAAAAATTAAAAAAAAATTAATTTGAACTTTGACATCTTGAATTCAAATTATGTGTTTCGCAATCACGAGTTGCGACAGGGCCCTACTTATTGGGGGCTATTGTTTCTGGAAACAGCTCCTGTCCCCCCCAAGCCTACCCCACCTCCTGGGCGGTTACGCGTGTATAGTTGTGTGTGTGTAGGCAGGCGTGTGTGTATGTGTAGGCGCGCGTGCGTGCATGTGTAGGCCTGTGTGTGTGCGTAGACCTGTGTGTATGCACGTAGGCGTGTGTGTATGTGTGTAAAGGCTTGTGTGTATGAGCGTGTGTATGAGCGCGCATGTGTGTAGGACATGAACGCCTCCGACCAGGCGACCAGGAGAAGCGGATAGCTCAGGACCGGAGCAGCCGCGCCGCGCCGCCTGCAGAGGCCGGTGGGCGGTGGTGCTGGTGTCCCTGGTCCAAGCTGAAAAAGCAACCAAATGCCAAGGACCGTCAAATGAAAGCAATAAGCAATCGTGATTGCTCAAAAAAATAACAGAATTGAAATTGAACTGAATACAAATTTAATGTTGAAGTTCAAACATGCCTCTTATTTTATTTCCGAATATACGGGCACAAAATTGATATTTAAAACTTACTGCTCGGTAAAAATATAGAATTATTTTTTATACAGGTAAAAACTATTTCAGACAACCTGTTTATCTTAAAATGGTAACTAACATTTGACTTCTTTACTAATAATAAAGCTGAAAGTCTCTCTGTCCGGAGGATGTCTGTAGGATGTCTGTATCTCTGTGACGCGCATAGAACCTAGACCGTTCGGCCGATTTTCATGAAGTTTGGCACAAAGTTTTGTAGCATGGGGGTGTGCACCTCGAAGCGATTTTTCGAAAATTCGATGTGGTTCTTTTTCTATTCCAATTTTAAGCCCGTTCTTCTCAGAAATTAAATAAAATGGGAAAGAATTTGTTCTGAAAATTATCTTTCATTATCTTTCTTTTCTTTACTTCTTTATCTTTCTTCTTTTCTTTTCTTTTTAAATAACAAACCTGAAAGTTTCTCTGGATGGATGTTTGGATCTCTGTGACGCGCATAGCGCCTAGAGCGTTCAGTCGATTTTCATGAAATTTGACACACAATTAGTTTGAAGCATGGGGGTGTGCACTTCGAAGCGATTTTTAGAAAATTCGATTTTGTTCATTTTCTATTAAAATTTTAAGCCCTTTTTCATATAAATTTGATAAAATGGGGAAGAATTTGTTCTGAAAATTATCTTTCTTTATCTTTATGTTTTTTTCTTTCTTTATATTTCTTCTTTTCTTTTCTTTACTAATAATAAAGCTGAAAGTCTCTCTGTCCGGAGGATGTCTGGATCTCTGTGACGCGCATAGCGCCTAGACCGCTCGGCCGATTTTCATGAAATTTGGCACAAAGTTATTTTGCAGCATGGAAGTGTGCACCTCGAAGCGATTTTTCGAATATTCGATGTGGTTCTTTTTCTATTCCAATTTTAAGAACAAAAATATCATAAGATGGACGAGTAAATTACGAAATCATCATAACGTAGAACCGTAGCATGGGTACAAGCCAATTGACGAGAAAATTCACCATACATTTTTTGTAAATATACAGGCGAACCAAAAGACCTTTTAATTTTTCCATTACGGACAAAGCCGTGCGGGTACCACTAGTAATTTCTTAAAAGTATTTCAATATCTGTCGTCATTGTTTGGAGAGGAAATTTCGCATATTTTTTTTTTTTATTATTATTATTATTATTTATGCCTGATTGTTGAATATACGTCACTTGACACAATTTTTATTTTCAAGGTAGACCGGGCAAAGCCGGGCAACGCAGCTAGTTAAAAATAAAAGAGGGAAACCCTACCAGTCACTGGCTTCCGATCGCAAAACATGTAACTTATCTAAAGGGGTTTTATTTTATTTTTTCGTCTGCTGATTTCAATACAAGATAAATTAAACTTATTAAAGAAATTTACACTTCAATATTACAAAATGTAACATAATGAGCACTTGCATCTAAATAACCTATATTGGTTCACATAATTGCCATATTATATTATAATATAATATGCATAATTATTATATTACTAGAAAATCTCCTGTCAAGGTACGTATGACAGGTAAAAATTGCTTCTACATTTGAACGAAAGCATTGCCCGTTCGGGGATATTTAGATAGTTGACATTTTAACCCTCACTTCAGTGGATGAACCCTAAACTCCAGTAGGTAACGTCCATTTTGACCACTTTTTCGCTTCTGCATTCCCCTGAAATGACACAGTCTTACCAGTAAAACTGTTAAGTGGCCGGATCCAGTTCAGCCTCGTCACAATAAAGCCTTTCCCTGCATGTTAAACATTACCAAAACTTATTATCAAATTATCGTGCCATGGCGCGAGTTGATTCAAGAGCGTTACTCGATCATTGTATGATTATATTAAAAGTATCACATTACGCAATACAAGAGAAACTGAGAAAAGTTTGCGTTACAAAAAAGATTTCATGCATCAGTCCTTTGAGAACCATAAGCTCTAAAGTAGAATGTAGAAGTTTGAAGTGTGTGTTCCAAAACGAAAAAAAAAAAAAAAACATATTTTCTGAGCAACAACTTTCTTTCCTCCCCCCCCCCTTTTTGAGCAATCACGATTTCTTATTACTCTCACTTGACAGTTTTGATGTCCTTTGATTTTAGTTTCCCACCGCCACCCTCCGCACCATCACCGTCGACCGGGTCCTCACGATGCTGCTCCTATAGCGAAAGCCGTCTCCAGGTTGCATCCATGTCCTACTCACACGCGCATACATACACAACTAACACGCACGCACGCACGCACACACAAACACAACTACACACGCACGCACGCACACACAAACACACACACACAAACACATACACACACCTACACACACAACTACCCACACATTCATGCCTGCACACAGACACAGACACATATGCCTACACACCTATACACATACCCCCCCCCACACGCACACACACATTCATACACACAACTACCTACACACTTATGCCAGCACACAGACACAAACACACATGCCTACACACACATACACACAAACACTCCCCACACACAAACACACACGCCTACATACACACACTCGTGATTGCGAAAAACATAATTTGAATTCACGATGACGAAATTCAAATTTTTTTTTTTTTTTTTTTTTTTTTTTTTTTTTTTTTTTTTTTTTTTTTTTTGCTGATATTAAGATCCTAATGTCTCAATAACCCATAAAAATTATAACCTATAAATTATTTGTATTCAAAAATAAATCAACTTAAGGATCATATATTATCCCATAATGGACATTAAAATGTTAACAATGCCCGTCAAACTCACAAAATCTGAATAACCTCAGCGGAAACATTTAAAAGTGAGTTTTAAACTCTCCGAGATCAGTCAACTTAATTAATCTCCTTCCCACCCACATTGCAGCTGGCTCCAGGAGCAATTAGGGCCGACCTGCGAATTCCTTTCAATTATTTGATGAAAGATAAAAGATTAATCGAAAGAAGCTCGTAATCTTAGCCAGAGAGAAGAATGCGAGAGAGAGATAAAAAGTAATTGTGGAGAAAAACGTTGAGAAAATATACTTGATGATAAATTTTGAATAATAAAACCATGATCGCGAGACAAATTAAATTAAATTTTTAATGAACTATATTTCTAGAGACTGTAAGTTTATTTTTATCTTATTTATTTATTTATTACTTTACAGTAGCTTATCTAAACCAGTTTTCCTCGAAACATTGTAAGGGTTTCGCACAAATACCACGATTCCGCATCTATCGCTAAAGCAGAAATGAAACTTTTTATGACTTAAACTGAAATTAACAATGTGGTATATCTTATTTTTAATACCATATGATGTTGCTATCAATCGTTACATTATTTCGGCTAATTTTCACTCATAGATAAAAGTTCTTACTGGGGAATTAAATCTTGCAGCAAAAACCAAAACTTCGACATTTTTTTAAACTTTACTTTCACAACACTATTCGCTCAAATGGCAGTACAGTCGACTCCCGCTACAACGCGATTCGATTTACGCGTTACATTATTTCGGCTAATTTTCACTCATAGATAAAAGTTCTTACTGGGGAATTAAATCTTGCAGCAAAAACCAAAACTTCGACATTTTTTTAAACTTTACTTTCACAACACTATTCGCTCAAATGGCAGTACAGTCGACTCCCGCTACAACGCGATTTGATTTACGCGAAATTGCTATAACGCGAATTTTTCACGAGTTACGAATTTTAGAGATAACGCGAATTTTTCTTTCACAACACGAATTTTTTAGAAGGAAGTATCGGCTTCGTTATTGGCTACTAAATATTGATTTCGTGAATGTTATTACATCTCTCTAGGCATCACTGAGAGCGAAAATTCCCACATCAAATAATCTGCGCATCGAGTTGTTAGTGCACCAAATAACCATTGAGCAACCTTAATTTTTTTTTTTTTCATTCTAAATATTAAAGTTGATGAAATATATTGGTATCTTGGTGGTATTTTCATTTAAACTTTGTGAAGATGTGAAGAAAATGAAAGTTTCTGATTTTAAAAAAAAGCTAAGATTCTCGAGATGCTTTAACTACAAAACGTCGACGGTAGTGCGACAATAAATATGATTGAATCTTCCATGCGTACAATTAAAAGTCATAACAAAAAGATATTCGTTAAGTTTCAGAACTTATTTTCAGTATTTACGCTTGCAGAGCAGTCTAGCAAAGTAAATATTATGAAAATGGAAGCTGCTTTTGTATTATGGATGTAAGAGATCAGGAAGAGGATCTGTTGCTACAAATTGAAACGTTATAAAAGAAAAGGCGAAGCAACCGTATTTAAAAATGTATAACATAAGAATTACGATCTGATAATAGAGCATAAATCACCATTATCTTCATTTTTTAACTCATAAATATGTTACTGTATCTACCGTACAGTACTACTATAGTGCATCATTTTACTATTACTCTACATACTGTGCGTACGGTGTTGTTTAATTTTATGTCATTCTCTCCCGTTGATCATTCATTTTGTGCATCTTAAAGTATTTCATGTTGAATAAAATAGTTTTAATTTTTTAAATTCAGTAACAGTTTAGTTCTTTATGTAAAAAAACTGTAGTGTATAGTTGAGGAATGCTTTAAAGCATATTGAGGGGTATTTATAAAAGTCTAAAAGAATTAGGTGTGCTTTAAAAAAATTGTATACATATATTTTTTCACAACTCGAAATTTCGACTTACACGAGGAGTCTTGGAACGCATCCCTCGTGTAAGCCGGGACTCGACTGTATCTACAAATTAGTCTTCAGTTTAGTAGTAAAAACATGTTTTTTTCATTTCCGCTGAAAAAATGGCATTCTTTTACCTCTGAATTTCAAAGCTTTATTCATGCTTGACGAAAATCAAAAACTCTTTTCTTCCCATAGTTCTAAACCCACTTTTGCATACACTTCCATTGACCTCTTCACTTCAGATGTCACTTCTTGAAATGAGCGTTTTTTTAAGCACCATTAGTAGGAGAGACCGAGTCTAGTTGGCTACAGGGACAAGTTGGCGTAGTCCCTCATAATTTTCCTGACTTTGGTCAGATGGCGGCAAAAATCGGTATTCTTAAAACGTAATACCAGAATACCGGTATTAATGTTGGTATTAAAAATGTCTCAAAAAATTATCAAATACCCATTGTTTTGTTGCCATATTTCATAATTTTGTGCAAAAAATGTATTATTTATGAAAACGTATTATGAACAAATATAAAATGAAGGAACAAATGTCATAATGAAAAACCAATAATAGTATGAAACGTAATGCAGCGTAACGCAAAGCGTGGAATTCATTTCAGTGCACAAATGTCCTGCAGTTGAGAATACTGTTTGGTTGGTGATACTGTTAACAACGCACGATACACCTACTCTAAATCCCCGGAAATTCTTCATTTTCTAATAATTCGGTCTTTTGCATGTTATTTTTTGGATAAATTATTTTGTGTTGCATGTTTCTTTTACGTTGTGTGCATTGATATTATTATCATTATTATTATTATTTGAATGAAGAGCTAGTTGTTATTTATCTTCAAGAGACGATATTTTTCAAATAGTAACATCATTTTCAACGATTTTCACTTGATCGTGATCAAATCTGAATACATTTGTGTTTGCTTTTTATTAGCCATTTGGTTTGAAATTTACGAACTAAACATAATCCTATCAGTTTATTTTTTTTTTCGTTTTCTTTTCAAAATTCTTGCAATTATAATTATGTAAATACCTGAAAATATGTTACAGTTGATAATGCCTTACCTCTATTCAAATTTTCAAGGCATTATATTATTTCTAAATAATGTCTTACCAAGTATATAAAACTAAATAGCGAGAACACAAACCAAAACTGGTGACAACAATTTACCATTTGTTATACCAACGAAACAATTTTTTTGTCAAAATTCAGTGCACTTAAAACATTTTTTCTTTTTTAATATCATAAAGCATTACTGCAAATGATAATTGAGATAAATTATTCGTAGGACAAATACATTCGAAATTACACTTGAAATTAACTTCCACAGAAAGGAATGTGAGTGATCAAGGAAATGGAAAAAATAAAAACATGGCGCACTTAAACGTACGAAAATGCGGTCTATCTCACCATCTAGTAAAGAAATTATCATTTTCAATCTTTCCTGTACTTTCATTTCATGATATTCTATTAGTTCAATTTTTTGAATTCCAAGTTTTCATCAATAGATTGAGTTTGGCACTGTATCCTAGCAAGCGAATTGTACGTTTGAAATAAAAAAGTAGATATCTAATAAGTTACATCTAGAACTTTAATGGTTTAATTTTCAGCTAATAGCGAAAACTCCGGTATTTTACCTCAGCAGATACCGGTATTACGAAATTGCAAAACAGCTCAAAATACCGGTATTGCAATCACTATGCAAATGGTAATCACTCATCAGCTCGTTTACTATTTAACTTGAGTAGTTTCTCTCGAACTCCTCCCCTTCGATCATTTCACACGGAATTGAGCAATTTCGATAATTCTTTTTTCAACCAATGGAGAGTGATTCACTTTATGTCCCATACCTTTAAGAAGAAACTTTAGAATGTTAAAAGAGGAAAATCAGTCATTTTCACATAAATCAACGAGTCTCATACCTCGATATTATGCTACTAAATAAATGATTTATAAGAAACTCGTTGCTTCAGAAAATCGATTTCCTTAAACAAGTGGTATTTATAGTAAATATAATGTGAAATATCTGAAGCATTGTTTAAAACTGATGCAAAAAAATTTCTGCTTGCTTCAACGAAAATTTAAACTACGTACAATGGAGGAAGATTTCAAATTGAAGTGTGTGCGCGATTTTGTTCACAAATGATCAGACTCAGAAAACTTTCCCACGACTTTTGTATGCCCCAGGATTCTCACTGGGGAAAAAAAGTAAAAAAGTGGGATTTTTTTTTTTTTTTTCAGTTCAGCTTACTGCTTTAACAGTTATTTAACAGAAAAATATTTATTGCTCAAAATATATGCACACTTTGCAGAGAAAAGCTGTTAATGCTGATATGCCATTATAGTTCCAAGTTAAAATTGAAATATCTTTCAATGTCTGTTACATAAGCAATAATTTCCTCCTAATCAATTATTTACTAAAAAATGTGCTAATGGTGTAGTCTCAATCGTCCTAAAAATTGTATCTCAAAGATTATTAATTTTTAAAAAAAGTCCGAAAATCGCGAGCTTGACGAAGGATTTGTTTTGATGTAGCTTTGGCAATAAATGGGTTTGAAAATACGCTTTGTTTGATGCATAGGAGCAAAGATAAGCTCTAACTTCCAAAGGTGCTAGAGATTAAGTAAAGCAAAAAAAGAAACGCTTATTTTCGAACTTTTCTTCCGGTTTTTTGTGGATAATTACTATATTCTACCGTTCATTGACAGGAAGGCAACTTTAAAACAATCGTCAGCTTTTTTATTTATAATCGCTGTCCTTATAAAATAAATTTGATAAATAGAAAATTTCAAGATGAGAATGTTCGCGATTTTTTAACGTACGTCCGCTAATGGTAAACAGTGGGAACAGCGCACAAAGGGATTTTAATTGAGTGGGATTTTTAGAAAAAGTTGCGGGAATCCCGCAATCCCGCGCCCTCGCGCGAAGACCCAATCGCCTTCCCTAAGAGTCATGCCGCGAATACATCAAATATTACAGAGTATCCAACAGAAAAAAAAAACAAACTGAAAACAAACCCCCTAAAAATTTCAATGACGCACCCTGCGTGTCCGCTTTGCAGTTCACATAATTTCATTTCTTAGAATTGGACGTTTTACGAAATTTCATTTGTAAAAACAATTATTTCATCATTTTTAAGCTCAGTCTATTCATCTTAAAGCAAAACATTAGAAAAAACACTACAGCTTTCAAATCATACCCTAGTGAAGGCTTCAAGGAGGGATTTCAGATTAGATTTTTGATAGCTAAAAATGCTGCAGCGATATGACAGAGTTTTTTCCCCATAAAATACATAAAAGAAAAATGTCTAAGAAATAGTTCATACTTTCACAAAATGCAGACCTAAAGATAAAAAACTTATAACGACCCCTGATATACATCAGTCCGACTCATCGTGTGATTTCTGATCCTGCATTCAATTACAGTGGACAGCGGTTAACTGAATTAGTGAATCACTGAATCAGCCGCTTTATGGAATCAAAATTGCTCAGAACATAGGTAATTCATATAAGCGGTGAACACTGTAGCATGGAATTTGACTTCGCTGGCCCTGTATTAATAACAAAAACCTTACATCTTTAACGGGTTAAAATACAATTTGAATCTAAAAAATTAAATAAATCCAAAATGCATAGAAAATAAAGATCTTGTGCAAAAATCTAGACGATAAAACGAGGCATGTCAGTGAAAATTTTCACACTGGAAAGTGCAAGACGTGGGGCCACTCACCTCCACCAGGTTTGTAAACCAGATATCCGGTCAGTAAGTTCCGCTCCGCCATCTCGTCCGGCCGGACTCCAGCAGACGATCCGGCACAGTCGCGGACTCTCGCGGGAGAAACGGAGAGGGGATCGCGGCCGGAGGGGGGTGGGGCGGACCGGGATGCGCGCGCACACGAAAGTTGTCTCTCGCCGAAAAGACACGAGTACAGGTAGAGATGCTCGGTGTCCGGCGAAAATCTTTGAAGATCTTCGTACTCCGTAGGAAAGTAAAGATGAGAAACTGAGAAGAGTGACGGGAGAGCAAAGCAGTAGGTGACATGACGAAAGACGAACACGTCTTCCGTTTCGAAAATGTGTCTCACTTTGGCCGACTTGAATAGTTTATGAACGTTTTATTTATTTATTTACCAAAGTAAAACCTTGATGGGCCAAACATTTTTGAAATGTCCTCTCCGCAACGAAAAGTTTTCAGTGGTAGAAAATGTTCGTATGCAGTAAAATAGTAAATAAAATATCAGTTTTTTAACTTCTTATAACGTTCAGTTATCTTTTCGAATCAACCTATAAAGTAATAGAATAAAGCTTCTATCTCATTCGGTGCCTCCAAAAAAAAAGTATTTTCATTTCAGGAAATTCAGTAAATAAATATATTTCTGCACTTCAATAATTAAGTCAAATTCTTCACCTTTTTTTCATTAAAAAAGACAACATTATAATGGGGTGGTTTCCTTCAGTCAAAAGTAGTACTTTTAGTCATTGAAATGGATAGAATAAGCAAAAAAATAATAACATGGAACCAGAAAATACTTTAATTTTCCCAACAGTTTTTTTAAATTGATTTTTTAAAATGTCCGCTTTTCCAAACAAGGCTTGGTCTTGATAACGTCACAAATGATGCACTTTGCCGCATCTTTATACTACGTCTCCACGTTATGATAATCAAGCAGCGAATTAAAATTGCGCTCTACGCTTGCTATCAACCCTATCGTTGCCAATACACGTGAGTAAAAATGCGAATTAAATATTTTGCACTGTGAATGGCAACATTGAATGGCATTTCCTCATTTGTGATGTCATCGACAGAAGCCGTAAACAATGAAAGCGCTCCGATTTAAGTATTTTTTTAAAAATATTAAAGGTAAACAAATTTATCAAAAAATGGTCAGATCCTATGTTTTTAAGCATGCTCTTTCAGAAAAAAAATACTTTTGAAATTTTGGAAAAGACCCCATTGCGTAAAAATTATCAACTATATTCTCCGCCAACAGAGGGCGAGAAAAACAACATTCGAGGCATTTTATATAAAACCAACAAATTTTCAGAAATTTTCGTGCCGCACCATTTTTGATTTTGATGAAATTTGGTAGGTAATATGTACCAATATTCTGTACCCCCCCCCCCCCCCCAGCGGTTTTTTTTTTTTTTTTTTTTTTTTGAAAAATTTATTTCTGAGATATAGCTATTTTTTTGCACCGCGGATGAGTAAAATTTGGCATTTTCGATCTTCTTTCAAAAAGCTTTTGCAAACTTATTTAAATTAGTAAGGTTAAATACGACTTATTTTAAAGGGGAAAGAATGAACTTTTATTTGTGCATAAAAAGAAAAGATTTAAGTTAAGCCTAACTAGACATTTTTGGTTGTCGAATCACTGTTGAAAAAGTGCCGTTTTTTTCATTTTGAGCCTAAAAAAGTCGATGAGGGACTTTCAGTAGGAAGCTAATTTTATTTCCTGTTGTAGTTAGTTATGCATACTAGAAGCAAGGGAAAAAATAGACTGATATCAGAACTCCTTCATGACGAAAAAATTGCTTAAACTTAAGAAAAAATTAAAAATGGACTTTTTCACTTCCCAAAAACGGGATGTTTGTTAGGTGATAAAAACTTGGAAATGCTAGTGTAAGAAGCCGTTACATTGCCCTTTAAAACGAAACAAAAACTGTCTTGTTTTTTTAGATGTAGAAGAGACATTAACCTTTAAATAAAACATTTGTTTTTGGTAAAAAATTATTATATGCGGCTACATGTTTTCAAACATTTGTACTTCAACAGCCACACAGAGATGTTTCAAAAAATGTTATAAAAATGTTAGATTTAAAAAAAATGTATGTTCAAGAAAAAAAATCAACTGATGAATTTTTAAACAAGTGAAGTTTAATTTCATATTTTGGCAGTTCTTCAAATTTGTATGCCCTTAAATGTCGAGCTTTTGTTTCTAAATGAATACTATTTTGTTTATACTTATTGCTACCTTACTTTTAATGGTAAGGAAAAAGCTCGATTTTTAATCTCTTCAAAGCGGTAACACTGGGTATTTTTGCTTATATATATATATATGTATATATATATATATATATATATATATATATATATACACACTATATATATATTTTTATATATATATATATATATATTATTTACACTACATATATATATATATACAACAAATGTGCTCTATAAAGCTCTTTGCTGGAAATGTAATCTATTAACAACCCAGGATCAACCCCAAATAGTTGTTTACACTTAGTGTTCCACCCTGCAATTCATAGTTATTTACAAGACTTATATATTTGTAAACTAACTTATATTCAAAATAACTATATTATTTTAAACAAGTTTCTATGTTTAGAGCAAGGTTCGAAGTTGTACTGGTGACTCAAATTTTTATATTGATGACTGCGAGCATAAAATTTTTCACATTAATCCATATCTTGTCTCATTCCAAAATACCCAACCTACCGACTCACTAACCAGTTAAATAACCCTTTCTACAGCCAGAGTGTAAAAGAGGAACATTCATTAAATTATTGGTAAAGCTTCAAATGTTTTTGTATAATTATACAATATTAACTTCGATAGAACTCGGTCGAACGAAATCGAACTTTTAAAAACTGACTTAAAAAGCGAGCAAAAGTATATTTGGTGGATGTTGTCAACGTAATTCAGAGAAGAAAGTGCAAAATTGATCTCGCTCTCACAAAACCAAGATTTTTCAGTCATTAGCATTCCTTTTTACGTGTTAACGGAGTACTAGGGTTGTATATTTTGCAAACTGAACTACTAAGCTCATAAATAATATCTTTAAAAATTATGGATCGATAAAATCAAAATATAAAGAAGAGAACGAACTTCCGTGAACCTGTACAGTCATTTAAAGTTACAAAATCTACAAGTCAGGTGTCTGATGATCTTTTAAACATCGTGGATCCGGTGATACAAAGAAATGCTTACTTTGCCATTTTTGAGAAATTGTTATTGGTCATCATGGCAGTGGACTAGAGGCGAAATACAAGGGAATTGAATTGCACTACGGTGTACAGTACAACGCAAAAGATTATCCATCAGGAAACACTTCTATAACTACAAGAGAATTTCTTCCACCAATATTAAGATTTGAAGCTTCAAACTATTACAGTTAATTGATTGACCGATGTGTTTACTCACCTCCACTTCAGTGATGAAGTGGAAACCAACGATATTTTATCACTTCTAGACACTATACATTTGCTTAGATATGCATTCTTAAAATTTCCAAATCAAACTCGGGCAATTGAAAGGATTGTGGAACTGGTCAGTGAATTTGCAGAAATTCATTTGAGGTATTAAAGACGTAAGAGATGGATCTATATGAAAAACTTCATGTTCGCCAACATCAATGCCAAAACCGAGTCTATGTCCAACTTTAAGCCTTGATTGAAACGTAGAACTTGTTTAAAATAATATAGTTATTGTGAATGTAAGTTACTTTACAAAAAAAAAATCTGTAAAAAACTACTTTTCTTGAGAATTGCAGCGTGAAACACAAAGTGCAACCACTTACTTGGCGTTGATTCTTGGTTGTTAATGGAACAAAATATGATTACATTTCCAGCAAACAGCTGTGTATAGAGCACAATTATTGCAAAAAATATATAGTATAATTGGGATCTAAAACAAGAAATACTGCAATGTGCAAAATTAGCTAAAAACGTCGATTTTTGGTTATTATCATGTAAATTTGCAGGTAATGCTCGGGCAAAAAACTGCAAAGGAATGTAAGTGTTTTCAAAGATATATGAAAAGTGTATAAAAAGGAAGCGTGTAAGGGGTTTTTGAACAAAATTTTTGAACATTTGGATTTTTTTTTTATATTTGAAAATTGATCATTTTTTACCTTTGTTCCAATGCGCCAATTTGTTGCTGCCAATGCGCGATCTGAAGACAATAATAATAATTTTTTTTATTATTTTTCGCATGTTTAGGATAGAAATACACAACTTTTTTTTTTTTTTGCTATTAGAAGTTGCTTCTCGAAAATATCCATTTTTCGGCCCACTTTAGTAAACATAGACTCTGCAATCAAGACTATACCGATGTGCAATAAAATTTTTCTGCAACGAAGGATTTCTCTAGTGAATTTCTCAGTTTAGCAATTTTTAAACAAAAACGCAACATAAAGATTTGAATAACATTGAAAATTTTCTGCAGGTTGCGAAGAATTTATCTCCTGTAACGTTTTTTTTTTTTTTTTTTTTTTTTTTTTTTTTTTTTTCCCCCAGCGCTTCACCTCTCCATTATTGTAGTTTTCTGAAGAAAGTTTCCCATTTCCACGCAATTTCGCTCAGATTTATTGGTTCCTGAATCGACAAGGAAAGTCATTTCTGAGGTGGAAAAAATCAAGATGTTTTCGACGGAGATACGAATGTCACAATCTTTCAGGATAACATCGAACCAGAGCTTTTCAATTTTTAACTGTGCCCTCATATTTTAGTCGTTTTATTGCATCTTTAGGTATGAAACTGAAAAAAAATCGAAAGGCTCGTTGAGTTGTCCAAATGAAATAAATAACAATTATAAAATAAACGTTTGAAGTAACTTGGCTCAAAGTCAAAGAGACTCTGCATTTCGGGTAAGTTTGAACCACGTGAAAAATGGGATGAAAATGAAATACAGTAAATTTCCGCTTATTCGCGGAATTGGGTGGCACGATGAGGCGGATAATAAAAATCGCGGATAAACTGCAAAAAGATTAAAATAAGGGACAACGTGGTTGTTTCCTTCAGTCAAATGCAGTACTTTTACTCACTGTAATTGATAGAATAAGCAAAAAAAAAAATAACATGGACCCAGAAAATACTTTCATTTTCCCAACAGTTATTTTTAAATTAATTTTTTTAAATGTCCGATTTTTCAAACAAGGCGTGGTCTTGTTGACGTCACAAATGATGCTCTTTGGCGCATCTTTCTTCCGCGTTTCCACGTTATGATAATCAAGAAGCGAATTAAAATTGCGCGCTATGCTTGCTATCAACCCTATCGTTGCCAATACACGTGAGTAAAGATGCGAATTAAATATTTTGCTCTGTGAATGGCGACACTGAATGACATTTCATCATTCGTGATGTCATCGGCAGAAGCGTAAACAATAAAAGCACGCCAATTTCAGTAATTTTTTAAAAATATCTAGCTTAAACAAATCATTTAAAAGATGGTCAGATCCTATGTTTTTAAGCATGCTCTTTCAGAAAAAAATATTTTTAAAATTTTGGAAACGACCCCAATATTGTAAAAATTGTTCTTCCTCAAAAACTAGGCTGTATTGATTCTGTGTTGCTTTGTACAAACACTGAAAACATATACAGTACAGTAAAAATGTTTTGTATTTTTGCACCACAGAACTTAACATCAAAGAAAAACAAGTGCATGTACGATAAAGAAAGTGCAAAAAGGGAAATCTAAGTTTAAATTTACAATTTTTTGAAAAACAAATGTCACTGTAAAATAAGACAAACAACGTTAGAAGAAGCACAAATTTGCAAATTATCACAGACACGTGTTTCGGCGTTACAGTGAACGCCTTTTTCAATGCAAAAAATAATGAGCTTATGGATGAAAAGACATCCGGCAAAAGCCTGGTTTTTGTTTCTGGCTGCAAAAATATATGTTCCTGTTGTTGACTGACTAACGGATAATCCGCATCGTGGATAATCCGCTCACGGATAACCGGGAGTTTATTGTGTATTAGAGATTCGTTTATTCGGCTGGCGTTTAGCCGGATCTCCAGATTATATGAATCAGATTTGTAGCTCTTAAAAAATGTATGCTAACATCAGTGAATTTTAAATCTTGATAGCAAGAATGCAGTTAAAAGAATACCGAACATTTGGTTTTATTTTGACTAAATGTACAACTATTGTACAGCAAGTTATGAGAGATAATCTCAAACACCGCTGCAGCTGAACTATTATGATAAAATGCTAGATTGATTTTGCTTTATTCAAACGACACACATGTTTGAACCAGAGCGCAGTGGACTAAATCCTTGTTAAGAAATTATGTGAAAAATTGTCTTGATATTTTTAAAGTCTTTTAAACAATGCTACGTAATTTTTCTAAAAAATATGGTTTTTTTGTCGTAATTAACAATAGGTCGGCTTATTTAAAGAGTTGCTTTGCATACTATGAAATTAACTTGGGGTATCACCCCCTAGATGGATGTCGCCCTGTACAGACCGTTTCCTCGCAAGAAAGGTTTATTCACTTTGAAAAAAAGCTTTTTTCTCTAAAGTTAGTATTGTAATAATTGAAAGCATACGATTTGGTCAACATCTATTTGTTAAACATTTAAAAAGAAGCAAATTAATTTTTTTCATTTTTCAAAAAAAAAAAAAATAATAATTTTTGAGTAATCTCACTTAAAAAATCGAAACTGTTGGAAAATTTGATTTTTAAATCCAATTTGTAACGCTGTATGCATCTTAGGTTTACAATAAAATAGGACGCAAAAAATTCCTGAAAAGGAATTCGTATTTTAATCTCTGTTTAAGAATTCCTTCTCCTTCCCATGAGAGGAGCAAAAATTGGGGGGGGGGGGGGGATGGGGAAAACGAACTTTTTTTTATGCTAATTTAATGATAACAGTGCCTTGGACTTGGAGTAAGCAAAGAAACACTTTAAATATTTTCACCCCAAGTTTGTTGCGAACCGATGCAAAGAAAACGTTTCATTCCCATTAATTTTCCCAATATTAGCAATTTTAATGTGATTCTATAGTTATAAAGTCTCTAAATATCGCCAATAGTGGCTAAATCAAAAACAGATTTAAAAAAAAAAAAGCCAAGTGTGTCGCCAAGTCGGCGACAAAACTTGGCGACCAAAAGCGTGGTGATATATATCGCCAAGTGTTTGCCAAATTGTAACACCACTTGCGTTTGCTTTGAAATTAACAATGATTTCCCCCCCAAAAAGGCGTAAAAGACCCTTTTTGGGACATCCGAATGCAACAAAAAAGGAAGGTGCACAACTAGATCCCACTACGAACCAAATTTCAATTTTCTAGGACATACCGTTCTTGAGTTATACGACATACATACTTTCACACGAACGGAAACTCGTTCGAAATCTTAATCAAAATAATTCTTATCAAAATAAACCAAAGCTGGAAACGGGAACATTTACGAGAAAACTCGTTGTAATTAATTCGGGGATACGTCAAAATGGATATTTCGGGTGTCTATATGTTCTATACGTGTAGTCGGGTTGAAAAAAAAACTCAATATTCATTCGGGGGCGAGAAAAAAGGAAATTAAGGCCGATTTTTGAGTGAAAATTTTTTCGCGAATACAATACTTCCTTTATTGTGTAAAAGGAAGTAAAAAGATAAAAGCCGGAGTCTGAGTCAGAGGTTTAAAAATTCAGGAGTCGGAGTTGGTTATTTTTCCTCCGAATCCGCATCCCTGATTTAAGCGATAAAATTTCGGAATTGGATTCAAAAATACGTATTGTACTTGGAAATCGCGGAATAAGTAAATTTTGCGACTAATACGTTGAAAATGCGGGATACGCAGCGAGAGAGTAAAAATAAGTGCATTAACTACTTTAAACATTAACTCAAATAACTTCATGCAACGAAAAAGTCGAATTTTTATTTTCTAAATCCGAGAGCAGAAGGTTTCGTTATAGATAGACTACGGTTTGTAGAACGTGTACCTATTCATGCATGCATGTGTAGGTAGATATATATATATATCAATATACGAATCGATAGATTAATTACGCAGCATCAATATTGCAACTTCAATTTACAAAAAAATTGTCACTTGTCTTAACCACCAATATTTACGTCAAAAACTCGAAGACTTCAAACCACGTTTCTCCAGTAGCGCAATCGTTGGGGGGGGGGGGGGAGAATAAGGCGTACTCATGCTCTTCCTAAACATTGCTATCAAATGCAATGATACAGTAGTATGAAATTCGATGCAGTATTTTCTAATTAGAAAATACTGTATCAAACTTCAAACTTTATTCAAGCTTATGTTGATGCAAATTGTACTTGAAACCATTCATTTACTTATTAAAACTTTTCTTAAAGAACTCAATAATATCTCGTTTCAATCACTGTTGTTTCGAGATAAAAATTTTGTTCCGTTTATTTTCCTCTACGAAAAACGAAGATGAGGTATGTTTTTGATAGACGATTTTTCCTTATGGTAAATAGCAATTTTTAGTTTTTCTAGTAAAGTATAATCTGAATCTGCTCCAATGCTTTCAAATGCTCCGCTTCAATATGTTTTGCGTCTTTTGAATCAAAGATATTTTTCCATCAAAAGAAGCATTCACCAATCATAATCACAAATCATAATTAACCAATTTTTCACCAACGTACTAGACAATTTTTTGGAAATTAAAAAAATAATAATAATTAAAAAAGTTGCAAAAAAAAAGGGTTTTTTTTAACCGCTACAAGGAACACACTCCCAATGTCTCAACTAATTTTGTACCAAATGTCAAGGTCAAGGCTGTCGTTGTTGGGATTTCCTAAATATCGAGAAACACATGCACAAGTAAAAATAAAATTTTGACGGAATTTTTGACCTATTACCACTATTCACAAATATTGCAAAGAATTTATACCACGTTGAATTGAATAACTCAAGTATTTAAATAAAGAAAAGGCAAACTGGATAGCTGAACCGGGCTCCCCTTAAAGAGGGCCCCAAAACCTATCCCCTGAATATAAGTAAAAACGTTATCAGAAAGAACTCTTTTCAAAAACATTACACGTCATGAAAAGGTGTAATAATCAATGTAATCTACGTACCCAAATGAAACGCTCTTTTGAGACATTTGAATTGTTCAAACAATGTTAATGATTATACACCCAATCTGAAAAATACAACGTTGTACAGCAACTTTAAGTACCTGTTGCAAATACTTGCAACCCGCATTTGAGGTATAAAATATTCTCTAATTTTCATAACTTTTAATCAAGGCAAAAAGCATTTGACTAAAATATTGTCTAAAAATGAGTGGTCTTCAAATAATTTAAAGTATTTTGTCCAGGAAATCCATAACAAAAACACCATATAATTATAATTTGAAAATATATAGCTCGGTTGTATTCCTCCTTGTAGGAGAGAACGTGGCTTTAAATTGCAACAATTTCGCCGCCATTTTATAATCTTTCTTTCAATTACAAATTTCACGTAGAACGACATGTCTCCGATTTTATTCATGATTTGGATTTCACACATTGAGTACCGCATTGTTCAAATTATGTTGGATGAATATAGATGACTTACCTCGAAGAACGTAGTATCCATCACAACTTCTGGTTGCATCGCACAATCAGATGGAAGTATCTTCTAACCCAAAAGACATTGAAACAGTCTTCAGCATAAATACTGAACAACTAAATTTTATCGAAAACACTAAGTCACATAATGCAGATGTGAAATACAGGTAGATGGGTACAGGTACTAACACTAAAAGAAGTTTGTTTCACAAAAGACACACTAAGATCGAACTCATCCTCAATTGAGAAATATGGAGCCTATCAAGGATATCCCAGAATGCCTTGCAAGAACAGCAAAGCCGATTACAAAAATTTTGAGAATGAAACTTATCAAAATAAACCAAAGCTGGAACATTTTCGACCACAAGGAGGTTAGAACCCAGATCCTTCTACTTATAAAGCGAGTACTTAAGCAATGCGCCACAGCAGCTGATGGATAGGCCGTTTAAGACTATAAGTGTAATTGATCATTTATTTAAATGCAACGTACCAACTTAAAATTTATTTTATTATTACTTCTGAAAACATTAAACAGTTCCTCGAGTTTTGATCTTGCGTAAAATTTCTGGAACAAATCGTATGCTTCATCTATCAACTGGAACACTTTGGAAAAATCTTTGACACAACTTTCTAACAAAATTATGCTGCGAGGTTTGGTCTGCGAAGCTCAATATATAATGCAAAAATATGCTGCGAGGAACTTCGTTTAATGCAGTGGGTACTTAAGCAAAGCATCACAACGTTGAACGTATCTATAATGATTTATTCACATGGAAACGTACTGAAAAAAGTAGTAATTCTTGTGAAAACCTGGAGTAAATGTAAGTAGTTATTTGACTCTTTGGTTTTACTCACACTTTTAAAGGCACTGAATATCATAAGAAAAATGTAAATGACGAAATTAAGAATTTGAAAGTAGTCATATTCTTCAAGAATTGAAATACTGTAGTTAAAAAATTTTGAGAAACAACGAGTATACGGAGAAAATTTTAAATTTGACTCTTAAGATGATTAGGGACTGATGGGGTACATGGAATTATGCAGAAAAAAAACATTGCTTTTAATTTCTGTCTTTAGCCAATGGTGTAAATTGCACCCCCGTGGAACGGAGCAACGTAAAAGGCTTGAGGCAGAGCATTTTTACTTTCTTCTATATCTAATATATAGAAGAAAGTATTGGATTCGTGCAAATTTTCGAATTTCGAATTTTGACGGATTCGAACGTTTTGAGGTGTGCTGAGTCCATTTCGACTATTTTTGGAAAATGTCTGTCTGTCTGTGTGTGTATGTGTGTGTGTGTATGTGTGTGTATGTGTGTGTGTGTGTGTGTGTATGTGTGTGTGTATGTGTGTGTGTATGTGTGTCACGTCTGTGTGTGACCAGTTTTTTGTGGCCGCTCTACAGCAAAAACTACCGCATGAAATCGAACGAAATTTGGTACACATATGTGCCCCTATGTGAACTTGTGCCCATTGGTTTTTGGCGCGAATTCATCCAAGGGGGGTGGAGCAATGGGACGTTTTTTGAGTTACGCGTGATTGCTATTCCTCAGGAAGTAACTGGCGGAATCAAACAAAATTTGGTCCATATGTGACCAGTAACAGGAACAGGTGCTAATTCAATTTTGGTGTCAATAACTCAAACGGGGGTTGAGCTATAGAACGTTTTTTGTCGTCAATTGTGACTGCTGTATCTCAAGAAATAATGAACGGAATGAAAGAAAAATTTATCGGCTAGTAGCCCATAGTGGGTATAAAAGCTGATTTTATTTTGGTGTCAACAGCTAAAAAGGGGGTAGCGCAATCGCCCGTTCTTTTTTTCCATTGTGAGTGCCCTATCTCAAGAAGTAATGCTACGTTCTGGTTGAAATTTGGAATATATGTGAATCCATATGTAAACAGGCTTTGGTTCAACTTTGGCGCCAATCGCACCAAGAGGTGCTGATTTATTTTTATTATCATTATTTTTTTAGCGAATAAAAATAGCTTTATTAATGCAACAATAAGAAAGATAAATCGTAATAGATTGTCGTCTGCGTATTTCTCGTGATTTTAATTTTATGGAAATGATCGGAAATATTATCTCAATGATTTAAAATTTTTAACTGTTGCCAACTTATGCTTGTTAACAAATAAAATATTTGTAATTAATTCAAGCAAGGCTTTTAAAATAACTTTCAATTTTCGCTCTTTGCTTTGCTTTTGCAAAAATTCAGACATTGGGATGGTCGTCAAGTTTTTGCATGTGTAATTTTGTTTTTGTTGGGAATATTGCTTCCTCGTCAAGCATGGGGAGGGATCAGAAAAAGGAAAAATATAGAAGAAAGTTTCGTGATGGCCACAACATACTAGTTTAACATAGGCCTAGGGACTACGCGACACCAATGTCGCCTAGTGAAAAAAATCTGTCGCCTAGAAGATGCGAAATCAAACCTCTGGGCGACATTGGAAAATCTAAAATTGGTTCACTCATTTTTACTTTCTTCTACATCTAATATATAGAAGAAAGAACTGGATTCGTGCAACTTTTCGAATTTCGAATTTTGACGGATTCGAACGTTTTGAGGTGTGCTGAGTCCATTTCGACTACTTTTGGAAAATGTCTGTCTGTCTGTGTGTATGTGTGTGTGTATGTGTGTATGTGTGTATGTGTGTGTGTGTGTGTATGTGTGTGTGTCACGTCTGTGTGTGACCAGTTTTTTGTGGCCGCTCTACAGCAAAAACTACCGCATGAAATCGAACGAAATTTGGTACACATATGTGCCCCTATGTGAACTTGTGCCTATTGGTTTTTGGCGCGAATTCCTGCAAGGGGGTGGAGCAATGGGACGTTTTTTGAGTTAGGCGTGCTTGCTATTCCTCAGGAAGTAACTGGCGGAATCGAACAAAATTTGGTCCATATGTTGCCATCAACAGGATCAGGTGCTGATTCAATTTTGGTGTCAATAACTCAAACGGGGGTTGAGCTATAGAACGTTTTTTGTCGTCAATTGTGACTGCTGTATATCTCAAGAAATAATGAACGGAATGAAAGAAAAAATTATCGGCAAGTAGCCCTTAGTGGGTATAAGAGCTGATTTTATTTTGGTGTCAACAGCTAGAAAGTCAGTAGCGCAATCGCCCGTTCTTTTTTTCCATTGTGAGTGGAGTGCCCTATCTCAAGAAGTAATACTACGTTCTGGTTGAAATTTGGAATATATGTTATTGCATATGTAAACAGGCTTTGGTTCAATTTTGACGCCAATCGCTCCAAAAGTTTTTTTTTTTTTTTTGCGAATAAAAATAGCTTTATTAATGCAACAATAAGAAAGATAAATCGTAATAGAGTGTCGTCTGCGTATTTCTCGTGATTTTAATTGTATGGAAATGATCGGAAATATTGGTTGCGTTCGATGAGCACGACCGAGAGCGACCGGTTAGTTAATCACGTGACAACTAATGATCACGTGCTCCAATCAACCAATCAACTGCTTAGAATGGTAACCAGTGAGGTAACCGGTTGATCATAGAACGCTGCGGTAAGTAACCGGTTACTTACTGGTTAACCGGTGAGGTTCGTCGAACGCACCCATTATCTCAATGATTTAAAATTTTTAACTGTTGCCATCTTATGTTTGTTAACAAATAAAATATTTGTAATTAATTCAAGCAAGGCTTTTAAAATAACTTTCAATTTTCGCTCTTTGCTTTACTTTTGCAATAATTCAGACATTGGGATTCGCAACTCCGACGAACTATAGGGGGCACTGCAGTCACTGTCTAATGGCCGACTTAAAAACTAAAACAAACGCATGTGGTAACGAAGAAAATGCTAAAAGTGTTGTGATTTTTGTTCGTATGTATGATTTTTTCGCTTTATTCATTTGAAAAGATTTTTCAAAGTCTTTTGGTCATTCTGACCCATATAGAAAGAGATTAGAAACCAAAAAGTATTACGAAAGTAAACAATTAATGCAGAACACACAGTAAGTTGTTCTGAAGCAGCCATTTTCACGATGTTGAATTCGGAATTCATAAATTTTTCGTTCGCTTCGAACGGCATTTTCATTTTGTACCGTTTTTTCTATACATTAGTACATATTAAGTTCATAGTTTCGTGACATTTCCGGCATTTGTTGACATTTTTGTCACATAGTGCACATACGTGGCAGACTGTCAAGAGTAACGTTTAACACTAGATAATTTATTTCTATGACTATATGATTGGATATCCAAAGAAATCATGCATTTAATTCATTCGTCATGGAAATGATTTACCTGATATGCGAAATCTTGTCAAGATACATTATTCTTTCACACAATTTTAAAACCATAACCCTATAAATAGATTTTTGGCGAACTTTTATTTTTTATTGTTCAAATTCTTAACGTTCTTTCTGGATTTTTCAATCTGTTCTGCGATAAATATTTTCAAGAAAATTTATTTGCATACTGTCTATTTCAGTAGGATACTGTAGTAACAAAGGTTATTTAAATCATTTATGTGGAATTAGGTTAAGGAAAAGTGTCCAGTCAATGTTGTTAAGTTCGTTTTTTTTTTTCATCGAATTGAAAAACTGATATTTATTCAAATTCACTCAGAACAAAATAAATAAAATGTGTACTCACAGTTTATATATGGTGGTAGTTTTCTTTTCAGTTGATTGACCATTATTTCTTTTTACTTATCGAATTCTGTAATCTTACTATCATTTTATTCCACTCATGATAAAAATTAAAAATGGTTTAACTAAAAACGCGAAATCTCGCCAAGGCTACTTTGCTCGCACAATACTAACACTATAACCCTAAACAAATTTGGCAAAACCTTTCAGCTGAGAATAAAAGGAATAAAGTAAATTCTTTCTCGGTTAAACATTTTTCATTTTGTTCTACGATAATCAATTCAAGAAAATATTTTGCATACTGTCCATTCCAACTAAATGCTGCTGTAAAATATGATTAGTTAAATTAATTTAAGATTAAAAAAAACTCATATTCTTACAAATTCATACAAAACAGTAAAAAATTTTACCTGGTATAACGTTATCCAATTTTGTTAATCCAGAGTTTTCTTGTTTATGCTTCCACCATTTAATACTTTTTTGAAAGAAATAAGGAAAACCAACATTATTTTGAGAAGCTCGAGAATACTACTAAGGGACGAATTAATTTCTGTAGCTGAAAGCAAACTAAGACACATCGATTGCGTTAATAAATACTCAGAACAAACTGCCTGTGTTTACGTCAACAGACACACGTGGAACGCAATGTGGCAATGTTTTAGTTTCATTTGCAGTTTTGTAAATCACCGCAAGGTAGCGTATTCGAGCGCTGGAGTTCCGAATGGTCGTCTAGTTTTTGCATGTGTAATTTTGTTTTTGTTGGGAATATTGCATATTGTCAAGCATGGGGAGGGATCAGAAAAAAAAAGAAAAATATAGAAGAAAGTTTCGTGATGGCCACAACATACTAGTTGTAAACGGATTTCAAATCTTTGTAAAAACTTTAGGAAGTCTCTCGTCTTCTTTATTAAAAGACCGTCGACTCGTACATGACAAAAGCCCTCTTTTTCTTCAATTGTGAAAAGGTCCTGCCCGTGGACCGGGCCACCACTCACTCGGCGCCAGATTAAGCAATCGATTAGCACCCCACCTTATTAGCCTCACGAAAACTGAGAACAACCGAGAAAATAGTCGGTTCCTCCCGTTTGCTCTTACCACCATTGTATCGAGTGAGTATTTTGTCTCTGTTTCCAGCGTTCCGAGAACTACTCGTGACGCGGGAAAGGAATCTCTTCAGTCGGACTGGAGTTCTTTTTTCCTACGGCAAAAGAGGCTTGCAACTCCGTTTCCCACGGCATTTGCGGTTTCCCGTACTTATTGAGTTTTTTCAACCACAGCAACGGGGATCCGCAACTTTTAATTCCACAGCGTTTCGGGATCCGAGGAGTTATCTCATGGTCAAACAAATTGACAAATACATTTCTTGATATGTCATAACCAACTTTTTTTTCATTTGTGTTTACGCATTTTCTTAATTTTATTTTTGGCTTATTTTTTTCTTTTAAAAATATTCTTTCGAAAGAATACTTTAAAATGCAAAGTGCCTTTTTGTTTGCCTTTTGTTTATGATACATCAGCTTTCAAAATCTTTTCACGGTAAGTAAGCGAATAAAATTTGACAATGGTCTAGTTTTAAGATTATCCCCCCCCCCTAAATCGTTGATAATGACTCACCCTTACGGTTATGTTTCATAAAATAAGAAATGCAGATTTGCGAAGCACGGTTGCTTTAGCTTGAAACTAGTGATTTTAATCTTCGTTTACACCAAAGAATTCTCTTTTGGCATGAACTTTCATGCGCCACATATTTAGGTGGAATCTGTTTAATAATTTTTAAAAAAAAAGAAAAAACCCCTAAGCAATTGTTATAGTTTTGAAAAAATAAACGATGGACTCGCTCTTGATTATCTTTGAAAAGCAAAACAAAGGGCTTTTAAGAACCATTTGACAGAATTTTTTGGTCCATAATTACCCCACTAGAAACCGTGAAAACATTATACCTATTAACGCAAAAACAAATCTATTGTTTAATGGCATTAACTCTTACGGACCAAGATTGTGGACACCTTACCCAATTTTTTAAAAACCATTAATAATCGAAATTTGTTTAAGAAAAGGCTAAAAACTTTTATACTCAATTCTACTGCAGTCAATTTAGGATAAAGTAGCATATTTGTAATATAGTATACCTGGGTTCTGTTATAAAATTAGACGTACTTTATTGCATTGCTTGTGTTTATGTGTTCTTTGTATGATTATGCATTTATATTCTTTTAATTCTATCTTATGTTATAAACAGGCTCTAAATTAAGTTCTTTTCTGAGTGGTGGGAGCTATTCATGCTACTGTCATAGCCTTTCCTCCCATCTACTCAATCAGGGATTTTCAAATAGACAGAGTGAAATATATTTAAAAGAAAAGAAAATTATTTAATGTAAATTTGAAGAATAATAGATAAATAATAAAGCTGGGGAATTCAAAAACGATCGTTTTGAATTGACTACAATGCCCTTTCTCATTACTTCTAATGAAAAAACAGTGGTCCAGCAAATCAATTTTGCTAGAATAGTGTATAACTTAACATGAAAAGTGCTGTGGGTTTTAAACTTTATTTCTTTAAATTAATTACATGGAAAGTGTTTCGCGTTGATTTTGTACTGAGGTTACAACAAAACAATGTGTAAACATACTGCGGGAAAAAACTGAATGCAATTTGATTCGAAAAATAAAGATTGATATTTTATGAAATGTAAAATTAAAAGACATTTGGTTGGTGAAAAATTTCTAAGGATCTTGAGGTTCTATTAACCAAAGTCTACTGACCAAAAGTCATACCCTTCTATTTATTAAGACAAAATTATATGTACAAAAATAAAGGGGGGGGGAGGACTGTAAAAATATTCTCAGTTGTTAGAAAACGCCTACCTGTAGAGCAACGTTGCTTAACATCGCAAAATTGAATCCAGCAACATGCATGTCAAAACTATCAAAACATGTAATTTAAAGGCAGAAACACCAATATGTAAACCAAGAAATGAGTCATTTCTCGCGATCGAAATTGTTAAAAAGTGTATCTATTTGCCCTCATCATAATTAATGTTTATTTAAAAACATCCATATTCGGGGAATGAGCCTAAGAAAAATATGTTCGTACCACTCTATAACGAAAATATGTTCATAATATTTTGAAACCGAAGACATTTAATTTAAATTACTAACCGATTTAAACAATGCGTCAGTGTTTAATGAAAACCATGTTCCTATAATAATATTACTATTATTAAAAGTAACTTGGCTGTAATAATTCCTAGACTTCTCCTCTTGCAAAATTACGAGCATTAAATCCCACAATTGCAAAATTTCCATCACTACGCAAGTGTAAACAGTCACACCGCTTCTCTGGCCACCGCCATCTTGACGAGGAAGCACTTCTCACCTCCCGAGAAAGCCAACTCACCACCTGCCAACCGGGTGAAAACGAGAATGGTCCTTCTCGACAGCTAAAGTCGGCAGCAAGACGTTTAGGATAGCTTCATGGTAGGGAGAAATGGTGCGTCACGGAAAGTGACGTCACGCACGGCGAAAAACTGGTTTTCTAATCGGTTTCTCGTTAACGACTCCCTTCTAGATATAATCATTGTAAGGCCAGTACAGGAACACTACTTTTGACGGGACAGCAAAAGCAGTTTGCGGAACGGAAGCAACTGTTTTTCATTCAAAGAGGCAAAGAGAGAAGCATTTTTCCGATAATGAAGCCGAAGGCTGAAGGGTCGAAATTGTTTCCTGAATTCTTTTCAGTAAATTTTGCTTTAGGGTAACTGAAGATTATACCACACCACCCACTTCCTTTTTTATGGCTTTGTGAATAAAAGGGATTCGCGCGTTGAAACTTGTGGGCACTGGCAATCTATTTATTTTTTCTAAAGTTTCAAGGCAACAGAACTGAAGAATGATGTAGTCATTTGTAACACGTTTTAGCTGAAATTAAAAATCCTTTTTTAAAGTTATAATGAAATTGACATTCATTTTCATGATTCAAACAAAGGATTTTGAAGGGTAAGTTTGGTTCATTAAAAAAATTACTTATTTCTAAAACTTTTACTTTAATTATCCATTACAGCTTTTAGTTTGTAAAATTTTTATTGAGACATTTGTTATTTATACTACCATTTGCAGGGCCGGATTTACATTTTAGTTGAAAGCTATTGCTTATAACGAAAAGTTGTGTGAATTTTCGTTCCTAAATTAAATGAAAATACTTGAAAAAAAAATCAATTTCATTTTCAAATGCTTGAAATTTTGCAAAAATGTGGCTACAAGCCTTGCATTTTAAAATTTCTAACAAATTGGAGTTTATAAGGAGGAGGAGTGCCAAAATATGTTGAATTCAGTGTGTGCTTCAATGTATGTTCGTCAAAGTATGCTTCAATTTTATTTCTTACTAAGCGTATAAATTATGAATTGTTCAAATAGGCAGTAGGTTACTCTCTTGCTACCTATTTTCAAAGTCTGTACCCTATTTCTTTTAAAGCACTTTGTCGATGGGTTGCAGAGGTGATTAAAAACTAACTGTATCGAAAGTCAGTGAGAGCAAGTAACAACGCATTATCCTTCACTGTAAAAACGGTTCAGAAACGTTCCTGGAAAATATTGGGCAGCTAATGTGCCTAATTTTTTCCAGTAACATATCTTACAAAAGCCAGGAACGTTTTCCGCTAAAACTCAATAACCATCCTGAAATATTCAAAAATCTACATGTTTAAAGCTAGTCGTGTCTCTGGAACTTAAGAGTAAACTTGGCACAGGGCTTGGCACTTCCCTGCGTTTTCACGAATCCTCCAAAAGGAGTATTGCAAACACGGCCAAAGCTAAAACAGAATTGCAAGCAAGTAACGAGAATTTTACTCACCTGCAAGTCTTGCAAAGCCACGTAGTCCATATGCTGATTTGCACCCTTTGGGCGCCTTATCAGTCTGAACCGGCCGCAATCAAATTGAAGCCGATATACTTTATTAATACGCTTAGTTAATCTTTAAACTGGGAGCTGAAAATATTTTTACAGCAATGAGGAGTCTGAATTCGTGTGACTTGTAGCAATTCAGGAAACTTTTTGACAATGATACTTGATTTTTCCAGGAAGTGGATAAAAACCACTGAAATCCCGAAACGTTACACGGAAATACTCAGTAACGTTTCGGAATTTTTTTACAGTGTTTCTCCTCCCTCGCTCTATCTCTCTGTCGACTGCCTCATCGATTTGTCGACTCCTAAGACAGATTTATTGTGTGTTATCTCAACTTGCAAGAGTACATAATAAAAATTAAAGTTTTGTTTGCCTATTTTTCCCCCGAATATTTTTGATTCCAATCTTCCTTTATATGGCTTCAAACTGCAGAATTTTACTATTTTTTTTTTCATAATTCCCTCTGAGGGAACCCCAGGAACCCCTAAATTGGGAGCCCCAACTTCATTCTCTCGATGCTATTCCCCTTCTTTAGGGAAATCCAAAAGAGCAGGCAAACAAACATTTAAAAAACACACAAAAAAAAGAAAGAAAGAAAAGAGAGCATAACCTTATGTGTCCCAGGGAAAAAGTCAAATATAGAGCTAATAATAATAATAATAATTAATAAAAAAAAACACTTTCCACTCACAAAGTGTTCCGGATTACAAAAGGGACCCCATACCTGAAATGACTTGAGGCCCCGTTAAGTCTAAATCCGGCCCTGATCATATGTGTTCTAGAAATAGTTACAAAAGTGGCTTTATATGCTGGTCTATGTAATTATTCTTCATTCCCTTTTTAATATGGGACCTTAAAAACCACTCCTCTTGTTAATATTACCAAAGATCGTCTGCAAACTGCGTTTAAAAAAAAAAACTTGTAAAAGTTTCCAGGGGAGGGTCCCCCACCTCTCCTTTTCGCCAGCATCGTCCAAGATTGGCCTAAATTTTGATTTTAAGCGCTTGAGTTTCAAAATGTTTCCGGGGAAAACTCCTCCCTCCCTAACGTCATTGAAAGTCTTCTATAACTACGTTCTTGGATCTCAATTTCGAAAGATTGCTGGTCCTCTAAAAGTTACTCATGAATCATGGATTGCCTACATTTGCAATTTGAAAAAAAATTTTGGGAGTGGACCGCAAAATTTCTTCAACCGCTAACCTTACCGAAGATAGTATAGAATGCGTTTTTAAGTCTATAAATTAGAAAAATTTCCTGGGATGTTCCTTTTAATCTCTCCTCCCTTTAACATCACCAAAAATCGTCTAAAAATCCCTTTTTACAGCTACAATATCCGAAGGAGCGCTCCAAACCTCTTCTCCCCATCCATTATTAAAGACAATTAGAATGCATCTTTAAGACTGCAAATTAGAAAAATTTCTTGTTGCGGGCCCTCGAATCACTCCTCCACGTCACATCACGAAAAGAACGTATTGAACTCCGTTTTTAGCGCTACAATTGCAGAAAAAAATCCACCGGAGAACCCCCGAACCACCCTCTTCTGAGCATTATTAGGCATAATGTTTGTGTTTTGAAGGTTTCAATTTCGAAAAATGGGCGTCTGGAGGGAATCGCACCCGAGCGCATAATATTACTAAAGACAGAATGCATTTCTAAGATTACAAATCAAGAAAAATTTCTTGGGTATGGGCTCTCTAATCTCTCCTCCCTCTGACATCATCAAAAAAGTCGTCTACAACTGCATTCTTAGAGCTACAATTTCGAAAAATAGACATGTGAGCGACACCGAACCTCTTTAATCCAAACATTGCCAAAGATCGCCTAAAATGCGTTTTTAAGAGTACAAATTCGAAAATTTTCCGGGGGAGAAACAGGGACGTAACTAGAGGGGGGCTGACGGGACTTGTGCCCCGGGCGCCAGATTTTAGGGGCGCTAAACTGGCAAAGTAAATGCTCAAATTAATTTTTGTAAAAAAGAAAAGAAAAATTGTATTACAAGTCCAAAAAAAAAAAACTCTCAGTGCGAGCGCAAGCAGAAAGCTTGCATGGTTTAATGTGGATAAAGACTGGTAAAGATAGACCGAAAGAGAGCGAGGCGGGAGCAGTCAACAGCATGAAAGTATTTTCTTAGAGTGACTAGTTCTTGTTATATCTTATTTAAAGAACCTGCCTCTCGGAGGAGGAATATAAGAACAAAGCTATGGAAAGTACAAAACAGCGGAAATGCTCAAATGTCATTTTTTTTACAATTAAACGTCATAAAGCTGCCCACTTGATGTCTTCCTCTCATAGAGCTTGTCTACCCCACTGGCCTAAGGGAAAATCGTTACTGTTCCATTCTGGACTGTCATTACTGGCATTACTGGCCTAGTTTAGTTTACAATTTTTCTCATTCTTGGTGAAAAATCTCGCACTATAATAATGGAGATTTAATTTAAAGTGCGAGAGGCTGCCCGTTTTTCTTTAGAAAATCCTAAGGTTTTTAGAGATAAATTCAGCTAAGATGAGAAATTTTAGACTTAGTTTAGACATATTTTTGCCACCCACACAATATTTTAAATATGCTTAAATCATCTACTTCAATTAACGTGTTAGAAATCAACTATTTTTTACACCTCTCAAATTTTGCTTTGATACTTTTGATGCATATTTATATTTACAATAGAAACTCAGTTATCTGGCTCCCGTTTATCCAGACCTCCGGCTTATTCGGATCAAATTTGTAGCGTTAAAAAATATATTCACTAAAATGATAATTCTAAATTAATGATATTAAGAACGAAACTATAAATGTGCCAAGTATTCGTTTATTTTGATTAAATGCACAACTGCTATATATAGGTCGTACAATAAATTATAGTCATCTAATGAACTACGTGACGCATTTGGAGTGTCAGTCTGACACCACTGCAGCTGAACTATTAATGATCAAGTATTTGGGAGTAACAATCCTATGTAATTTTGCTCCAAAAGATCGTTTTTTGCTGCTAATAAAAGATAAGTCTTCTTATTTGCGAATTAATTACTGCTTATTATCCGTACTATCTGGATTTTCATTTATTCTAGTTGCCTTCGGTCCAATTTAATCGAGATAAATAAGGTTGTACTGTAAATGGAACTAACCTGGAAAGAAACTCCCTGAAAACTAATGTTAATATGCTTAAGATTAGTATTTTTTAAAAAAAAGTTAATAGAAAGAGTTTTAATATAAAGTACATTAGGTATCTGTTTTTCTAAAAATGTTTTTCAGATGTATACTAAATACCAGAGGTGGGGAACATGCTTCCTTTATAAAAATTAACTCCTTTAGTTATTAATATTTAACTATACAGATTGTGACAATTTAAATTGTGTTGCATATAAAATTTTCAAGGTAATGTTTAAGTAAGACAATCTATTCGATTCAAGTTATTGTAAGTTTTCGAATTAAAGTCTATATACTAAGTAGTAGAATTAAATTCAAGTGAGAAACAATAAGAAATAGCCCATTTAATTTTTCATCGGAGTTAAAATTATTTCTCACGTTATTGCAACATATTGTTGAATACTGTTATTTTTCTTACAAATTTCTTCATAGTAGTATAATATAAATACTTAAAAATCAATAATTGAAAACATTTCTGTTCTATTGTTTTCATATGAAGTAGTAATTTTAAATTCGCATCTCAGTACTTTTGAAAAAAAAAAAGTAACGTCAAAGAAATTGTGAAAATATGCCTGTGGCGGGCCTGTGTGTCCAGGAGACCTCAGAGCACCTACAGCCTTAAAATTTTGTACAAAATTACTTCGAGCCCCAAGGATTTGAACCTGGGGTTGTTTACTTTAAATTTCTAATTAGTTTTTTTTTTTTTTTTTTTTTTTGTAATTAATTTTTTAAGCTAAAATTTCACATAAATTGCCTTTAAAGGGATGAAAGATTTCTCACATCCCTTAATATTTCATGTTGTTCCAAAAAGATTTTTTCTGAATCAAATAAAGTTTGTAACAATTTTATCAATAAATTAGAACAGCAGCTATAAGGATTTCTATTTAAGCGAAAAGTCCTATGCTCAGTCCGGAGCTGAAAAGCAAAATATATTACAACAGACCACGAACTTAAAAGCAGTTTTACAAACGTAAAAAAATTCCGTTTGGCAATGCTCCCCATTAGTCCCTTTAGCACCAGCAGCTACAGCTGTGCCAGTTGGTTCAAGTTAGTTTGGAACAAGGAAAAATACTCTTCAAAGCAATTTTTTTTTTTTTTTCAAATATTATCTCATTTATGCATATTTCTATCAAATTATTTTTTTAATTTCGGGGAGGAGTGGAATTGTGTTCAAAAAATTAGTTCTTCACTTAAACTCTATTTTGTATGGGAGGGAGAGGGGAATTTTCACTTGGTTCCAAATGGAACTCGTAACGTGTTTTTCAATCCGATTCTTTCTGACAGACGACTTAAATCTTCGCGAATCAAATAAGGGGAATAATCCTCGGGGGTTGGTAGCGAGCAGGGAGCAGAGCCTCCTGATAAAAAAAAAATAATGCAACAAGTTGTTAATTACTCCCTTGTGAAATACAAAATAGTTTTCCTTGAAAAACTTCGTATGTAAAATAATAAATAAAATATTTAATTATTTTTTCCCACTATCGAAATTTTAAAAAATGCAATCCAGTGATAAAACTGTATAAAAACTTATAACTACGTAAAATTTGCCATTTATAGGCTTATCAACACATGCGGCCTTCTTATCTCTGCCTAATTTAAATTTATATTTTTAAAATAATAATTTTTTTACAATTTTATTTTTTATGGAGGGGGGCCGCCAAAACGAGGTCTTGCCCCTGCTCGAAAATGACCTAGTTACGTCCCTGGGGAGAAACCCCCGGACCACCTTTTTACTTCGGGGTTAATACAATACTTATTAAGGTTTGGTTCATATCGGCTTCCTTTTGAATCAGAAATCCTATACACCCACCTCAGAACAAACAGTACTTACAGAAATACCACTTTGAGGCGACGATATATGCATACGTTTGTCCAGGCCCGTGTCCAGATTTTCATATAGGGAGGGGTTTTAAAACTAGTACATCCTTAACTGGGGGGCAGGGAGTTCAATCCCTTACAAGCTTTAGTTTAACGTTAAATTGCCTAACCCAGTATGACATTTATACACCTGTAAGGACTGCTTCCCCCCCCCCTCCCGCACTTGAAGGATAATTCTGGCTGAGAAAGTGACAGCAGTACTCCATCATTTTACAGCTTTTTTTTTATTCAAACTTTAAAAAAACCTTGTTTGTTTCTATCTATTCAAATTTGTTTACTATGCAGTATATGCAATAAAAATGTTTAAAAAGCTTTTCACAAGTTCTTTTACAATGTAGCATGTATATCAGGCTTCATATTCTGAAGTATTGCTTATTATACTAGACAAGAAAAAGCTTATTGCAGATGCAAATTACATTACCAAACACAATCAACGCATCTTCATTGCTGCAACATGTACCAAGTTCATAATGCTTGGTATTGACAAATCATTCTGTGGTTCATCCTACATAGTTTTTCCAAAGTATTATTCTAGTTGATAAAGCTCTCACAGTTGTAAATTGCATGTAACTTCAGATTAAAAGTTTTATTTCTTTTCCTTTTTTTTCCCCGATTATCGCTGAACACTAACTTTTACATTTGTGTTAACAAAAACCAAATACACATTTTCTTAATTTGGCTAATTAATTTTTTTCCCCAATGGGAGGGGTTTAACCCCTAAAACCCTCCCCTTGGACACGGCACTGCGTTTGTGGAGAAAAAGGCTGTAACCTTCTCAATAATTTTCACTCGTATGATAAACTTGTGTCGCCTAGTAAAAATTTCTTAAAAAATGCTCTGGCTTGAGGGCTTTCGATCCAGAAAAAATACCATTAATATTTGCAATAAAAATATATATTATTAACTTAAATATGTATTTTCTCCTAATTCAATGTTACTCCTAGGGCTTTCTGAATGAAATCTCTACTAGCACTAGCTGTCCCATGTGAAGCGTTTGTACTTGACAGCGGTAATTCAAAAATCCGATTTTTTCTACGGCATTTTTTTGAAATACAGACAGCATGAATTTTGTTAAATAAATACCTTTGTACATAAAAAAGTAAAAAAAAGGAATAAAAATGTCAAATAGCACAAATTGCAGATTACTGCAGACACGTGTTTCGGCGTTACAAGGAACGTCTTTTTCAATGCAACAGAAATGGATGTCGGATGTCTCTGCATCTATAAACTCATTTCTTTTGCATTGAAAAAGCGCTCCTTGTTACGCTGAAACACGTGTCTGCAGTTATTTGCAAGTTGTGGCTATTTGACATTATTTCTTATTTTACAATGTGAATTGTTTGTTTATTTTGCGTCGATGGCGGTGAAAAATAAAATAACATGATGCCTTAGTTTTGTAGTTTTACGAAGCATTAAGAAAGCACAAATAATATACATACATATACATTTATCACTTAAAAAAGTAAAAAAAAAAAAAAACAAGTATTTAAATTTTTTCATTGCTCTTAAAAAATAAATGCAAATGTTACGCCGTGATACGCAAAAGCACTCTACAAAACCTCAATCAATTTGAAGAACCACACTCTATGCACACACATAATTTTAAACCTTAGTAAACTGCTATATTTTCCCTCAAAAGGTGTTTTTGACGACGAGTGTAAAGTGGTGTAAGTCAGCTAGAATACGCTAGCTAGAAACGCTGCGTTTTATATCTCCGTGAATATGGGGTGGATCGTACTAATGTCAAACTTTTTGTGTTGGGATTATTTTTTAATGGAAATTATATCCCTGAACATAAGTTGGAGGACCTAGGGCCCGCACTCTCAAAAATGGACTTTCAAATTTGACGAAATTTTCTTCGTTTTTGACGAAACCACTTCCAGGGATATGCTCCGAGCGAACATTTCGTCAAATTGAAGAAACTGCTTTTGTTAGTGGTTTGAGGATGCGAATTTCGTCAAATGTAACAAAATATTTCTTCATTCTAGTTTCGTCAAATTAACAATAATTTTCGTAGTTTTGAGAGCATTAGTTTCGTCAAATTAATTTCGTCATATATGAGGACATTAATTTCGTAAATTTTTAAGAAAATTTATTTCCTTTTTTTTTTATCTTGGAGCACATTAGTTTTTTTTTATTTTTCAGAATACAGTCGAACCTCGTTAATTCGAACACGCTTAAAATCAGTGGCGTAGCCATGGGGGGGGGATAGGGGGGTCAGAACCCCCCCCATGAGCCCCAAAACAATGTATGTATATATATATATATATATATATATATATGTACAGTATAAGTGTATAAACTTGAGGACATGGTTTTACTTTAAACTTCAGAAAAAATTAACCCCCCCCCTAAGGATTTTTTCTCGCTACGCCACTGCTTAAAATAAATAACTGCTGAAATGAACTTTTTTGCAATCCTTGTCTTATTGTTTATTGGTTTTCGGAAAAAGCGAACCACGTTTTTAATCGATTTTAATGGTCCCTTTAAGTTCGTTATAACGAGGTTCGACTGTATTTTATGAGATTCGTGTGCGTGTGATCAAATTGTAACTTCAGAAGCTTACCACCGTAGTTTCCCATTTTGATGCGTATAGTCACTTTCACAGGCCCGTAATTTATGGGGTCAAGGGTTCAATTGACGCCCCCCCCCCCCCTCCCGTCTTGATTTTTGAACATTCATGTTTTTACACATGACTGGCCGTCGTTTTACTTGGTTTTCTGTAAAATTTTCATTGAGTGCAGAATCTTTGCCATATTTGGGAGAAAATTGAAATAACGGGCCTGCAGCCCCCCCCCCCCATCAAAAAAAAAGACAAGTAATTGTTGAAAAAAGAGGCACATAAAATATGTCAAGCAAATTTTTATTTATGTAAAAATGAAAACAAACAACTTCTTAAAAAAGGTAAAACAAATCATTGCAAATTAAACTCCCCATGGTATCTAAATTAAACCCCCATAATGGGGGTTTTCCTTCAAAAAATCTAATTTTTGTCGGATATTTTCCAGATTTGGCACAGAGGTTCGTTATTGGAGGCTCAGGAATTCACACAAGGTCGTTTATGTCTCTCTATGGAGGGGGGGGGAGGACAGACAATCCCGCATTGAGGGTTCTTTGTATTAAAAAAAAGTTTTTGTCCGATCTTTTTTAAATTTGCCACAGAGGTTTTTAGATGCTCAAGAATCACGCAGGGTAGTTATCATTTTTATAAGGAAGGGGGGGGGGGGGGTCCTTGAAAAAAATCTAGTTTTTGTCGGATTTTTCCAAAATTTGGCACAGAGGTTCTTTGATGCCTGGTGATTCACGCAGGGTAGTTTTCGTCCCTCTTTGGGGGGGGGGGGGGCAACCCCTATGGTAGTTTTCCTACAAAAATCCAGTTTTTGTTGGATCTTTCCGAATTTGGCACAGTTTCGTTATTTGATGCTCAGGAATTCTCATAGGGTGGTTTTCGTTCCACTATGGGGGGGACAAACCCCATACGGGGGGGGGGTTCTTATGAAAAAACAGTTTATATCATATCTTTTCCAAATTTGGAACAGAGGTCCTCTGATGCTCGGAAATTCACACATGGTAGTTTTCAATCCTCCATGATGGGGGTGGGGGGAGCAACCCCGCATCGGGGGTTCTCCTTATATAAAAAAAAAAGTTTTTGTCCGATCTTTTCTAAATTTGCCATAGAGGTTCTTCGATGCTCAGAAATTCACGGAGGTTAGCTTTCGTTACTCTATGGTGGTGGGGGGGGGCAACCCCGATAAGGGTTTTCCTTGAAAAAATTTCATTTTTTTTCGGATCTTTCCAAAATTTGGCATAGAGATTCGTTCATTGATGCTCAGAAATTCTCATAAAGCAGTTTTCTCGCCGCTATGGGAGACAACCACAAAATGGGGGGTTTTCTTATAAAAAACCAGTTTTATCAGGACTTTTCCAAAATTGTCACAGATGTCCTTTGACACTGGGGAATCCCCGTTTTCGTCCCGCTATGGAGTGGGAAACCATGTGTGTGTCGGGGGGGGGGGGGGGGTCTTATAAGAACCCAGTTTTTGTCTAATCTGTTCCAAATTTGGTACATTTGTCTTTTGATGCTTGGGAATTCCCATATTGTAGTTTTCGTCCCGCTATGTGTGCCAAACCCCACGGGAGTTTTCCTTATAAAAATCCAGTTTTCGTTGAATCTTTTCCAGATTCGGCCCAGATGTCTTTGATGCTGGAAATCCACATAGGATAGTTTCTCATGGGGTAGTATTCATATGAGGTACTACCCCATGTGATTAAAGGACCTATGTGCCAAATTAGAAAAAGATCTGACAAAAGCCTGGATTTTTGTACGGAAAACTCCCCTAATGAGGGAGGGGGGGGGTGCCCCTAAAGAGGGAAGAATATTTCAAACTGTTTGGACTACATCGCGATGCATCGCTACATCGCGATGTAAGGATGGCGATGCATCACGATGTAGAAATTCTTACATCGCCCTGTCCTACTGGAAATATAAAAGTGCTACTTCCTCACTTCCTCAGCAGACATTGGGTTCTGAAAAATAAATCATGTGCCACTTTTATGCACAGTTACATCGATATATGCTCGGGAGAAATTTGCTGGGGATTTTCTTCTTCATTGCATTTCATGAAAAAATTCCAGAAAAAAAAAAAAAAAAAAAGATTTTTATCCAACTTATACCACAAATTTCAAAGAAAAAGTACAATAAAACGGACAACTTTAAGTTAGTACATCTTTGTTCTAAAATTAGATACAGAAAGTAAAATTAGATTATCTTAAGAAAAAGCTTACCTTTTTCTTTTTCCAATCAATTATTTGTTTTATTAATTTTGCTTGTATGTAGAATGTTTATTTGGCCAAATTTATGTTTAATACAGGAACTTTATTATTGCATGCATTTCATACTTCATACTTTGAAAACAATTCTCTGCCAAAATTGCAAAAGGTATTCGAAAATATGAATCTTTAAAAAATGCAGATGTGAAATAAATCTTTTGGTAAAATTAATTTAGTGTAATGCTTGTTAAATAATTATAAAATATACCTTTGCTTTTTACCTCTAAGTTTTTATTATTATTTCCAAACATGTGTAACATGAAATCAATGTATAATATACGAAAACACTCTGAATATTGTTATAATTATGGAAAAAATCTTCGTCTGTCTTGGTTCTGATTATCTCCATGGTGTTGGATCCATCCTAAAGAGTTTTAAAAAGAAAATATATGTATAATAAGTAAATCGTGTAAGTTCATGGGTGTATGCCTTCATGCACATTGATCTTTTTTCTATTTCGAGGCAAGTTTTACGATTAAATGCAGCAGCTTATTTCTGAAATAAAGCATTTTTCCACAATTTCTTTCAAAATTGTTCCCCTTTAGTTAAAAAGCTACGATTCTCTTGTGACTTTAAGGAGCGTCTGATTTCATTTTCATATTTTTCAAAATATGATTATTTCGACGGTGACAGCTATTTTTCCAAGTAGATTGCAAGAGTGAGTTATTTTTACAGCGGATGGGCAAAATTTTTATTTAGACAGACAGACAATGATTTCTCTCAGTTGGTATCTGAAATTAATTTTTGAATAGCGTTCTGGAATTGAGAGTTTCTTCAATTTATCGACATTGAGCATTACTTAGCCATTAAACTAGTTAATTTCTTTGCATATCAAGTCGTAAATTTTCATTTTTTTTTTCGAGCTATAAAAAAAATCAAGGGTGCGACAATTGTTGATCTGTGATTTTTTTTTTTTTTAATTTATTTTTTATTTCAGCCGACAGCCAAAATACAGTTTTCTCCCGACTTTCGTTTTCAGATTTGCAGTTTTCTTGACGAATGTTTTCTGAAGTACTCCCTCCACCTATGTCGCAGTGCTTGGCTCTGCTGAGCTCCCCTCTCCCTCATTTCATTCACTCCCCCCACCACAAATTAGTTCTATTAAGATACTAACAAATTAAGTAGTACTAAAACTGATGATTACGATTTTTTTTTACTTTTTTCAGAAATTTTATTGTGTTATGTTATCAATAAGTAACATTTACTTACCGAGCCTTACCTCCTTAAACCACTACCAAATTAGAGTCAAAAACCAAGGGCTCCAACACTCGATTAATTGATAGTGTTGATTAATCTCGAAATCTTTAAAAAATATTCAAACAAAATCATAAAAGCGTCAGAATTAATCACTGGTACAAAAATATTCAAACGTCGCTCTACTAGTTTGAGACGGAGGGAGTATTACCAAGGAAGTATTGCCTTTTCCCCAAGCATATTTGATTTCTAAAATATGTAATTTTCACGCAGTAAATAAAAAACACGCCAAGGGAGAAGAGTTGCCAAAACCAGGGGAAACCCAATAACATAGTGCTTTTCTTTGTTTGAGTCTTGAGAACTTATTGACAAATATCGATGGATTTTCTTTTTTATTATTATCCTTTCAATTTTTCAATTAAAGTATAGCTGTTCGGTTAAAATTTCAGATATTTTACTTTGCATCCAGCAAAAATCACAACTGTAATTTACATTTGGATTGATTGTTAGTTCATCTATAAAATGCTTCTTAGTCTGGTTTCATGTAGACCCACCTTGAAACGTGAAATATGGCAATAAAATTAATGCTGCATTAATCTTAGCCGTAGAAACTATGTATAATAGAAAAACTCATAATTATCAAAAATCATGTAACACAAATTGACATAGAAAAACTTATAAATTTAGTGTATTAAGTGTGGAAATAAACAACAAAAAATGCTTATCATTATTATTTTCAAAACATGCTACTATATATGTATTTTTTTTTTAAATCGAGGTTAAACATTAAAACTCTATTTTCACTAATTTATTTAATTTGCGGAAAAATTGAAAAAAATATTGAAAATATTCTGCTGAAAGATCAAGCTCTAAGATAGAGTTCTTTACGGAAATTAATATCTTCTCTAACTTAAAATGATTTGTATTAAATTGATATTTACTTTACTTTATGTTTTATGCAAGTAAAAAAAAAGGCTCCACAAATAATGAACATAAGCACTTATTGCTCTAGAAACATCTGCCGTAGGGAAAGAGATTATATAAACAACATGGGGTAAGCATTTATAAGTCCTGTCTACGAGCATTAAAAAAAAAGAGGGTATCATTTCGGATCCAAAAGCTGATATAAGCGATTTGCATTTATTTTTTATTGCATCAAGCGCTTTTTTTCCTCGAGTTTCATCGGTTTTATTCAAAGATTGCTAAACAATTATTTTAAAATATTTTCTACGAACACTTTTGTGTTATAAAGTTCTTGATACTTTGATACTTTTTGATTATTAATTTCTTCAAAATCATGTTTTATTTTGCTATTAAAATATTTCATGTAGTTATGTAATATTGTTTACCCATTCCAAAATATTAATTTTTACTAACGGGTAGAGCAATATTTCATTGAAAATGATAAGTGTACGAACACTTTTGGGAGCAACTGTATAAATTATAACATTGAATAAAACATTACATGTAGAGTGGCAGAAGAAAAAATATCAATACTTATTGGGGAACGGGTACATATTTGTTTAAGAAAATAAAAATGCACAGTGAAAAAAATTTGAACTATTAAACTAAAAAATACACTTTGTTTTACAGAATTATTTTTGTAAAATTCATGGAGAAGAATGAAAACACATAACCATGCAATATATTCAACGTTGAAATTAAAAGCTTCAAAGTTCTCTGCCTTTTATAAAAGCGCTATATTTATCATCTGCGTTAGTTTAGCTACGGTGGAATTTTTTATATAAGTTTAAATTTGTACAAATTCTGTGGTCATGTTTGACATTTTTTTAACGAAATAAAGGAAGTACGTTTTGGAAAAATAATGTCAATAAACCAACATTTCCCTTTGCAAATAAAAAAACAACGCTAGTTAAGCCTAACGTGGAGGTGACTCAAAGTTAGTTCAAAAAACACACAGAGTTCTAAACCTAATCGAACGGTTCGTTTTCAATTTTAATGTGTTTTAAACACAACTATAAACACAACACTAAACAAAAATGTAACAAAAATAAAAGAAAAAGCACATTGCACATACAAATTGTAATAAATACTAACCTTTTTTTATGAATCCTTTAGGATAATTTAACGAGCAAGTACAAGACTGAAACGAAAACTCCCAGAATGCACTGCAATATGACGAAATCGGGACGAAATAATTTCGTCAAAAAGTTGAGATTTCTGGTTTTGTCAAATACAGTCGACTCGCGATAACTCAAACTTCGATTATTAGAAATTTTCGATGTCTAGAAAAAAAAGTATTTCCTTGCACCTTTATTGCACTTTTAATGAAATTTTATCTCTTTAACTCGAATTAAATTCACCTACTTTTTGGTAACTCGAATTTTTTTCCCATTTACTTAAAAAATTTTCAATCCCTTAAAACTCGAATTTTCAAACAGCTATCACTTTTCTCCCTCATTTACGCGCTCTAGAGAAGAAAAACGTGTCCTCGGGCTCTTTTGTTAGTGATTTTCACAGTTGTGTTCACCACAGGTATGTGGGAGGGGAGACATGTTTCGGCTGCTGTTTTCTGTGGACAATGGTCGAGTTTCTAGAATAAGCGTTCTCTGAACTCTGAACTTGAATGACCAGTTCCTCGAACACAAACCCTTTCTCGTTCTAGTCATCCATCGTCTTCTTACTTTACTTATTAGTGCTGTGAAAAAGGTTTATTTGTCATCGAAATATGGCTACAAAACGAAAATGCACTACACTTTCTATTGCAGAGAAAAAAAAGGTGATTGATGCGGTTGAAAAAGGGGGAAAGAAAAAGATAGATATTGCGAAGGAATTTGGCATTCCGAATAGCACACTCTCAACCATTCTCAAAAATAAAGAGACTATTCTGAAAAACTTTGATGACAATCAAGGGGATCGGAAAAAAATGAAGATAGCGGAATACCCAGAAGTAGAAAAGTGCTTGATAAAATGGATTACCCAGTGCCGTACCCAGAACATTCCACTCGATGGAAACATATTGAGAGAAAAAGCGGAGAATTTTGGGAAGCAACTCGGCTTTACAGATTTCAAAGCAAGCAGTGGTTGGTTTGAAAATTTCAAGAAAAGAAACAATATCACTTTTTACAAAGTTTGTGGAGAAAGTGGAAGTGTAAGTCAAGAAGTCTGCGAAGAATGGAAGGGATCACTGTCTTCAATTCTGAAAGAGTATGACGACAAAGATGTATTCAATGCTGATGAAACAGGTCTATTTTTTAAATGTCTTCCTGACAAAACAATGGCTGTGAAAGGGGAAGCTTGCCAGGGTGGAAAGAGAAGCAAGGAGTGAGTAACTTTGTTACTGTGCATCAACATGGATGGATCAGAAAAAATGAAGCCAGTAATGATAGGAAAATCAAAAAAGCCAAGATGTTTTGCTGGAGTTAAATCATTTCCTGTGGATTATGAAGCTAACACAAAATCATGGATGACAGCCGAATTTTTTGAAAAATGGCTGAAAAATTTAGACCGTAAAATGTCTAGTCAAAACCGCAAGATTGTCCTATTTGTTGACAACTGTACAGCCCATCCAAGCTCAATTACAACGAAATTAAAATCTGTAAAACTGGAGTTCCTTCCTCCCAATACCACTTCAAAACTACAGCCGTTAGATCAGGGAATTATCCAAAATTTCAAACTAAAATATTGTCATCAAATCGTAAAAAAATGCATTGCTGAAATTGATGAAGGAAGCAACCCTTCTGTAAATGTGTTGCAAGCAATGAGAATGGTTCATAAAGCCTGGAATTGCGTTGAACAAAAGACAATAGCAAACTGCTTTAGAAAGGCAGGTTTCCATAAAGCATCTGCTGAGGAAATCCACCTAGAAGAGGAAGAAAAAGAAAAGGAAATCGAGGAAGTAGTTGATGAGGAATGGAGTTTAGTGTCAAAAGCTCTGCAGCTAGATCCTGTAACAACATTTCGAGACTTTGTCAACATAGATGATGATGTTCAAGTGTGTGGAAATTTATCGGACAAAGACATAGTTGACGAATTTCGACCACTCTCAGAAGAGGAAGATGATGAGAGTGAAGAACTTATCCATCCGAAATAGATAACCTTTAATGAAGCAAAAAGTGCCATGCATGTGATGCGGTTGTTTATTGAATCGAGACCTGATATGGACTTAAAGACATTCAATGTTGTTTCCCATTTGGAAAAAATAATTGACGTGGAGAGAAAAAAGAGTACCCGTCAAACTCTTCTTGACAGATATTTTAAATAAAGTAAGGTATGTTCTTATTTTGTGTGCGCTTTTGTTAATGAGGCATATAAGAATACTTATACCTGAAATAGAATGATTTTTTGTAAGATTTTTGATAACTCGAATTTTTAGTAACTCGAATTTTTTATGTCTTCCCTTCAATTTCGAGTTAGCAAGAGTCGACTGTATCACGTGATTTGGTGACGAAAGGATCGTCGAAAATAACGAAATAGTGCTCGAGGATTGCCAAATCGTCAAAATTGAGCGTTTCATTTTTGACAGTGCGTATAAAAGTTAAGTTTTGTATTTTTTGACTCATTTTCATTTTCGCTTCAAACTTTCTATATCTTAACCAGGGTTGCCAGACGTCCCGGATTTCAAGGGACAGTCCCGTATTTTGTAAAATTGTCCCGCGTCCCGGGGAACTTCCACTGCCAATTTTTGGAAATGTACATTAGCCAAACTTCTACGTGAATGTCACAACTTCATTGAAACACTTAGTTGTGACTGAAAAAAGATCAGTGTACACTGCAGAAACTAATTAACTATTATAGATTTAAGTAAAGAAAAGGGGCCGTGGTAGCCTGATCGGTAGGGCATTGGACTCGGGGCCGGAGGGGCTCGGGTTCGATCCCCGCTGGTCGAAGACCCACCGTCGTCATTAAAGGGGACTGGGCGACGTTAAATATGCTCGTGGTCTCAATGTCCTCCAAGTGAAACGATACTTCTGGGGGTGCTAGTACCAGGTAGCTATTAGCTCTTGGACTAGTTCTAAATTCTCATTAACTGTTCGATCCGGTGATGGTGCTGCCATCTATCGGTATATAAAATAATGGAGGCAAGGCACTTAGTATGCAGTCCTCGACATAAAATACAGTTGTAGTCAGTTGTGACTCTTGAATAGAATAGAATAGAAGTAAAGAAAAAATACAGTGACTGGAATGTAATGATCCTTGAATGTGTAATAGTTTTTGAGCAATCACGATTGCTTATTGTTCTCATTTGACCGTTTTTGGTGTCCGTGCCTTTTTTAACTTGGACCAGACGCTTCTGCAGCGCCACCGCCCACCGTCCTCTGCTGGCGGCGCGGCGCGGCAGCTCCGGTTTTGAGCTATCTGCTTTTCCTGATCGGAGGCGTCCATGTCCTACACACCCGCACATTCACACACATACACACACACGATTTCACACAGGTCTACGCACACACACAACTATGCACACGTAACTGCCCAGGAGGAGAGACAGGATTGGGGGGGGGACAGGAGCCGTTTCTAGAAACAATAACTCCAATGAGTAGGGTCCTGTCTCAGTTCGTGATTGCGAAAAACATAATTTGAATTCAAAATTTCAGAATTCAAATTATTTTTTTTTTTTTTTAATAAACAGGCATGTTTCAACGATACTGAATTTGAACGTTTGAATGAGTCATCACTAAGTTTCAATAAATTGCTTCAAAAGTTGCCTTTCAGTGTCCAACAGTGCATTTAATCATCTACATGACTCGACAGTATTTTGGTTCTTCAACGCAAAGCCATTCTTTAGTCAATTCATGTGTTTGATATTCTAACAATATTTATATTTTAAAAAAACATTCAGAAGTGAATAAATCTCTGTTTTAAAGTACTTGTTTACTAATTTGCACATTTTCAAATGCATAAAAATGAATAGGTTCAGAAATTCCAGTACATAATGTTTGATTCCTGACATTGAACGTACCAGTGGGATGCATGGATTAATTTTGCAGGCCATACGTTGGGCATTATGGTTTTAGAATTCTCCTACTTATGTATTCTATCGCCCGACTAAAGATCTTTATTTTCTAAAACCTTCAACAAATTAAGATAAACTCTGATAAATTCAATAATCAAGTATAAACGAGTGATGGAAACAAAATCGGATGCAGGCAGTTGAATTGAGTTTTTTAAAGGGGGCATGGCATGGCAAAACCAAGACTGTGCAAGCTTGCTATTAGAAAATATAAAAAGTGTTGAAAACAATGGTAAATTCAGAACGAGTGGTGTCCAAGCAGTGAAATAACATTGCAAAAAAAGACGAGTGGCTGCTACAGAGGTGAATGCAATGAGATTTCAAAATTCAGATTTGTTTTGGGGATCTCAGGGTTCATACTCTATTTGGATGAAAAAATTCCATGACTCTTCCAAGGCTTTTTCATGACTTCATAAAAATGTTCATGACCTTGTTACAAGGAGAGAATAGTACACTATTTAATATCAAACTTGCCAATTTTTGCCAATGAGCATTAGCAAAACTTCTATGTGAACGCCACTACCTCATTCGAAGCACTCACTCATGATTGAAAAAATATCAGTGTACGCCTAAAAAACTAAACTATTATTATATCATAAATTTAAGTAAAGTAAAATACAGTGAAAGCAATACAATGATAATTAAATGTCTAAAAATTTCTTTGTAAAAGGGCAGAATGATAATGAATGAGAGAAAGGTTAAATGAGTCATTAAACTAAGTTTCGTTAAATTTGCTTCAAAAGTCGCATTTTAGTGTCAACAGTGCATTTAATTATCCACATAATTTGACAGTATTTTGGTTCTTTAAAGTAAACCCACATACTTCAGTAGACTTATGTTTCTAAACCAGATATTTATTTTAAAAAAAACATTCAGTAGTAAATTAATCTTCCGATTCAAATGTACTTGTTAACTTATTTGCACATTTACAAATGCATATAAATTAATAGTGTTGGATTCCTGACATTGAACGTAGTAGTGGGTCGCATGGATTAGTTTTTCAGGCTATATGTTAGGCACTACCATTTTAGAATATTAGAATTCTATATCTCCTAACTAAAGATCTTCATTTTCTAAAACTTTCAACAAATTAAGATAAACTGATCAATTTAGTAATTAAGTTTTCACGAGTGATGGAAACAAACTTGGATGCAATTGAATAGCGTTTTTTGAGTGGGCGTGGCAAAATCAAGAACGTGCAAGTTCTCTAGTATAGAACATAACAAGAAGTTCCGTCTAGAACTAGACGAGCCTACTTTCCCATATACCCATACTACCTTCTAGTACCTGATCAATATTCTCAAAAATAGCTAAAATCGCAAATTTTTCCAAACATATATTTTTTAATATTTTAAGCTGATTTCTAGGAATAAAATATTCCTTACTTTTCTTCAAAAAAACGAACAAATAAAATAGCAGCACCTTTTAAACAAAGCAGCTAATACACTTCTTTCCATTAAAAAATTTTTTAACAGCTTTCAAAACGAAAAAATAATAATAATAAGTTCATTAAAATAAATACATCATATAAAAAAAATCGTTTCTCTTTCCCCTGTTGCCAAAAATAATTTTTTAAACGAATTAATGCACTTACCAAAATAAAAAAAAAAAACAATAAAATGTCAACTTAAAGAAATAATTTTCATTGTCAAAAAAAAAAAAAAAAATCGTCTGCGCATATTTTTCGAGTTTATTCACCGAAAACTAAATACCTAAATTAAAACTTTAGCGTGAAAATAAAAACAAATCATATCAACAATAATTATTTCACAGTTAAAACCACAGCAGCGGAGTCGGAGTCGGAGTCAATCTCATTTTGGGATAAAAGAGTCGGAGTCGAATATCCAAGAATCGGAGTCAGTCATTTTTCCTCCGTGTGTAAATGTTTGCCAAAGCTACGAAGTCAGAGTCGTAGTCGGGGAGTCGGAGTCCGATTAATTGTCGGGAACAGGAGTCAGAGTCGGTGTCAGGTGCCCCTAAATTCTCGGAGTCGGAGTCGGGAGTAGGTCGTCAAGAGCTATTTCCAACAAAGTTTGTTTGAAGTAAATCCGCCTTTAAGTTCGGAATTATATTGACTTTCAGTTTCCCCTTCCTTAGGCGCTAATGTTAAGAGATTTGAACTGTTCAAAATTGAACGAAAACTTGTTCAAATCAAAAAGATATTTTCGATACATGTTTTTTATCAAAAGTTTTTCCCTACAAAGTTTGTTTGAAGCCACTTCGCTTCTAAGTTCAAGATTTATTTTTGATTTGAATTTCCCCGTAGGCGCTAAGGTAAGTTTTTTTGAACTGTTCAAAATTGAACGAAAAATTGTTCAAATCAAAAAATGAATTATGGGAATGAGATGTCCTCGCCGAGATCTTTCTAACAAAAAAAAATTTGTTCGAATCGGACTATTCATTCAAAAGTTATTAGGGGGGGACAGACAGACCGACAGACATTTTTCCCCATCTCAATACCCTACTTTCCAATTTTTAATTTTTCAATATTTATCTAACTATTTTATTTATTTTTGACTTTTTTTTGTTTTTCGGGATATTTTTAAGATGTATTAAGCCTTCTTTCATGCTTTTTTCTTCTTTCTCTGATTTTTACTGTGAAAGTAGGCTAAAAAGTGTTTAAAATAATGGTGTATACGAAATGTGTCAGTGATATTCAAGCAATAAGATCACATTGGAAAAAGGACGAGCGGCTGCTACAGAAGTGGATGTAATGAGATTTCAAAATTCAGATTTGTTTTTGGGATCGTTCAATTTTCCAGTTTTAAGAGCTTTTATATGTGCAATACTGTTAAATCACTCTATATTTCTAATGCTCTTTCAGCTACTGTTACTTTCTCTTAGTCCAGGACATTTTTACATGACTTTTAATAAATTTCCATGACTTTGAATGAAAATTTGAATTTTCCATGACTTTTCCAGGTCTGAAATTTGCTTATTTTTTTCCATAACCCGTACGAACCCTGTTAAATTTTCCAGTTTTAATAGTTTTTATGGTGCAGTACTAAATCACTCAAGATTTCTAATGCTCTCTTTATCTACTGTTACTTTTTCTTGACCCAGGACATTTTTCCATGACTTGGAATAAATTTCCAAGACTTTTCCAGATTTGAAATTTGCTTATATTTTTTCCATGACCCGTACGAACCCTGTATACCTCAGCAAAGAAACATCCAGAACTGAATATTTTTCTTTAAAAAAAAAGAAAGAAAGTTTAAACAAACAAGGTAAGATGTAGTATAACCATCTAAATTGTTAATTTTGTTTTCATAACAGGAGCAATTTTATGCGTTATTGTGTTTTCCCCCATTCAAATCTAAGTTAACATTCTAAGAAACCAGCCAATTAAAATTCTGCATAGTTTGTGTATTTGAGGATAATAAAAACAATACTAATATTTATTTATTTTTACTCTAATTTTATACTTTGATTAGTAATCTTATTCAACTTTCACAAGTTCTAAAGAGGCATCATTTTTATTCCAAGAGTCGACCATAAACCCAGAAATCCCGTTTTGTGTATCATTTAACTTTTTACCAAAAAAAAAAAAAAACAATTAACACTTTAAATTAACCTCTAAATTAGTGGGTTGTATATTATGCAGACAGAACCCCAAACGCAAGAAAAAAAACTAAATAATTTCACTCCAAAGAGAATTATTATAAAATAGATTTTAATACAGAATAAATATCAGCTACAAAATGAGACTCTGCAGCAGTTGGGATAAAGCTAGTTCGAGACTGGGTAAGGTGAATAAAAGACGATTCGAGTCCACTAAAAGTCGGCATCGAGGGTAAAGCAGTGATCTTCCTTCTTGGACATGACTCCACACTTCTGGTACTCGCCCACTTTCTTCTCAAAGAAATTGGTCTTGCCTTCCAGGCTGATGTGCTCCATGAAGTCGAAAGGATTTTCAACATTGTAAATCTAAGAAAGAAAGTAATGAAAGATTCAGGTAAGTCTCAGACTGACACATTCATTGTATTTACTATGTACATATCCAACACTATTCCAGCTATACAGTAGAGTCACATTTATCCAGATGGTTTTTTTTTTCTTTTTTTTTTGAGCAATCACGATTGCTTATTGTTCTCACTTGACTGTTTTTGGCTTCCTATCATTTTATTTTCCCTCCGCCAACCCTCCGCACCATCACCGTCTCCTCACGATGCTGCTCCTATAGCGAGCAAAGTCTCCAGGTTGCATCCATGTCCTACACACACGCGCATACATACACAACTACACACACACGCACACACAAACAAACACATACATACACCCACAAAAACATACACACACATACACACAACTACCCACACATTCATGCCTGCACACAAACACATATGCCTACACACATACACATACCCCACACACACACATTCATACACACAACTACCCACACACTTATGCCAGCACACACACAAACACACATGCCTACACACACATACACATAACACCCCTACATACATACACATGCCCCACACACAAACACATACCCCCACACACAAACACATACCCCCACACACAAACACATACCCCCCACACACAAACACATTCCCCCCACATACAAACACATACCCCCCACACACACACATAACATTCACGCCTACATACACCATACACACACTCGTGATTGCAAAAAACATAATTTGAATTCAAGATGTCAAAATTCAAATTAATTTTATGTTTTTTTTTTGTAGATCAAATTTGAAGAGTTTAAAAAATTATATCAACTTAAATAATTATTCTAAATTATGATTGCAAGAACAAAACTATAACTATGCCAAATATTTAGCTTTCGTTTTGATTAAACATACACAAACAATTTGGCAAACTTTGAGAGTCGGTCCTCGGACACCACTGCAGCTGAATGATAAATGATCAAATATTTGCGAGAAACGATATTGTGTAGTTTTGATACAAAGCATTATTTCTTGCTTTAACAAACGGCAGGTCTGCTTATTTAAGACTGTGTTTCGCTTTTTAACCGTATTGCCTTTAGCTCCAGTTAGTCTGGATTAACGAGGTTGTACTGTAACTATTCACAAGAATATAACACTATTCTCCTGAAGTGGAAAAAAATGGAATAAGTTTTCTTGAAATCTTTTCTTCCCTCTCTTTCCAAGAATTTCACTTTCACCATCAAGCCCAGCGAAATAAGATTCGATTTCTGAGTATTCTTTCCATATGGAAGATTTCATGTCTGCGGCTAGAATCCACTTCACACAAAACTGATTTTGTCTCATTAATATTCACTTGCCTTTCAACACACTACTAAACTAGCAATTCCTTTCACATGCCGGAGAAATTTTTTGAACATTTTCTCTTCTTAGAGAAGTTTTTAAAATCAAGTCAAGCAAGTAAATGCATTAGAAACAAAAACACTTCCAAAAATAAATTATGCATTGCATCCAATACAAATAATGGTAATGCACACTTCTAACAATGATAAGGCATGTATTTTAAAGCAATAATTTTTAATTAAGAGAAAAATTCCAAAAGTGAAAATTACAGATTAAAATATTGCAACCATCTGACTTGAATGAATTGAGAATGCGAATTTCCTAGCTAGAGCATTGCAGTATTTTCAATTTTAAAATGCTTTCAAAAGCAGTTTGATTCTAGTGTTACTCAGTTTTCACTTGCTAGATGGCAGCACAAGCTGTTTTGTTCTTGAAAACTGGCTGGAGAGGATGAAATAAGACTGAACAAAGTCAAAACAGATGAAAAGTTTTGAAAAATTAAACAACATGAGGGTTCAACAGCAACAACAACAAAAAAAAAAAAATCAATATACCAATTGGAAGAAAGTCAATCTTCCTACTTTATTTGCTGATTTTTTTCTTTTGCATAATTAGTCAAGAATTTCTCTTACCACCAATTATTAACCAAAAAATTTCACAAAATTTGCAACTTTTACATTTAATTGGACTATGTTCTTAAACTTTTTAGTATGATTAATCAGTTCTTTTGTTTAAAAAAAAATGAAGATATCTATTTTATCTTTTGAGCACTGAAATTTTTCAGAGATAATTGCCAATAAAAAGGAGAGAAAATACTAAACATTTTAATTTTAATATCACACTAAATGCTATTTTAAGGCACAGTAATACAGTACATATGCCATAAGCATATGCATTTTTCGAAAATTATCTTTTTTTTATATAACACAAAATCGATTTTTGCCTTGATTTAAAGTATTGTTACTTTCAAAAACGGTTTGAAAATCAAAGCCTTATGGAGCATCACAATCAACCAAGCTTCAATTGACAATCTATGGGAAGTATCAGTTCCTGAATGCTAAAAATTTCCTTTTCTACCAAAAGGGATTATGGGCATTAATTCATCCAACAAGAGCTCATTTCTTTAGATCAGTATTGGCTGGTTTAATCATAAAAAGGAAAGTGTAAATGCTCCACTTAAAGTATAAGATACAACAAGATTTTTTAATAGCCTGGATTGCAAAATATTTGAAACAAAGTTAGCGTTTGGGACAGAATAGGTGGTTTTTACTGTCCAAAAGTCTAAAGGGATCTAATTTAATACAAATACAAAAGTGACGACCAGCAACAGGCTCTGGGCCCAGCTAGACTGGTCCTAGTCAATTTACAATCCCCAGTGAAGATCAATGGCCCTCTTAAAACTAGCTACTCCCTTGCTCATTACCACCTCTTCCGGTAAACTGTTCCAAGGTTCCACTACCCTGCTATAATAATAATTTTTCCTAATATCCATGTTAGCCTGAGATTTAAATAGCTTAAAACAATGACCCCTTGTCCTGTTTTCAGTGCTAAACTTCAGCCCCGTAACATCTTTCATTTTAAAAAATTTAAACAGCTGAATCATGTCCCCTCGGTCTCTACTTTGCTCAAGACTGTACATTTTTAATCTTCTAAGCCTGGAATCGTAGTCTAAGTGAGAAAGTCCATTTATTAGCCTTGTAGCTCGCCTTTGAACCCTTTCCAATGCATTAATGTCTTTCTTAAGATAAGGAGACCAAAACTGAACAGCATACTCCAAATGAGGTCTTACCAAACTTCTATATAAGGGCAGAAGAACTTCTTTAGATTTGTTTGAAATAGATCTATTGATAAACCCAAGCATCTTATTGACCTTGTTACTAGCAATGCTGCACTGTTGGCTAAACTTTAAATCCTGACTTATTAAGACCCCCAGATCAGTAACTTTGTCTGCCTGACTAATGACTGAACCTTACAAATAATAACTTGTACACTTGTTTCCATGCCCTAAATGTAGCACTTGACATTTCCCAACATTAACAGCCATACCCCATTTATCAGCCCACTCCGTAATATGATCTAGATCCTCTTGCAGCTGTTTTGCTTGTTCTTCATTATCTACAGTCCCCATAACTTTGACATCATCAGCAAAACAATTCATGTTCCCAGAAATATTTTTGTGAATATCGTTCATAAAAACAATGAACAAAACAGGCCCTAACACTGATCCTTGAGGAACCCCGCTTAAAACCTCACTCCAATTAGAATAATTTCCCCTTACAACTACCCTTTGTTTCCTTCCGGTCAGCCAGTTTTTTACCCAAATGAAAGTTTTCCCTCCTATTCCTATATCAGCTAATTTGCTAAGTAGAGCAACATGCGGTACCTTATCGAAAGCTTTTTGAAAATCAATGTAAACAACATCTACAGGCTTCTTAGTGTTCAAAGCCATGGTAACTTTGTCATAGAAATGTAATAAATTAGTTGCACAAGATTTGCCTTTCCTGAAACCGTACTGAAAACTAGTCAATAGATTATTAGTCTCTAGAAAATTTACTATCTTAATTTTTATCAATGTTTCAAAAATTTTGCAAACCACCGAAGTTAGACTCACAGGTCTATAATTTCCCACACTCCCTTTAGACCCTTTCTTGAAGAGCGGTGTAATGTTAGCCAGCTTCCAGTCCTCTGGCACTGTCCCCGAGTTATAAGAAGCATTGAAAATATTTACGATTACATCTGCTAATTCCTCCGCACATTCAAGTAAAATTTTTGGATAAATATTATCAGGTCCCGGAGCCTTAGTCTCTTTAATTTTTTTCAAATGAAGTAAAACGTCATCCCTGGAAAATACAAAGTCCTCAAACTGTACTATAGCTTGTGTCTTGTTGGTGTCAACTGTTGAGATACAGTTATCGTTAAAAACACTCGAAAAAAAGTTATTAAGAACATTAGCAATATCACTATCATCCTGAATTAAAATTCCGTGCTCATCAACCAGTGGCCCAATATGACTATTTCGAACTTTCCCTGAATTAGCGTATGCAAAAAACCTCTTGGGATTCCTGTTTATGTTATCTGCCAGTCTTTGCTCCAACTCTCTTTTCTGAATCCGCACCAAATACTTAAATTTACGCCTTGCCTTACAATATTGGAGCCTATCTGCATTGTGACCAGTTTCTCTAAACCTATGAAAAGCAGCTTGCTTGTAATTTAGAGCGTCTTTAGTTTCCCTGGAGAACCACATTGGCCAAATTTTAGTGTTGACTACCTTTCTCCTAAAAGGAACATGATCCCCAACCGTTTTCGCTAGCTTTTCCTTAAACTCTGCCCACTGAAGATTCACATCGCTATTGTCCAATCCAGAAGAAAAAACTGCTTTCAAACTCTGCCTAAGTGCCACAAAATCAGTATTTCTGAAATTGGGCACAAACCTAAAATTCTCTACTTTGTGCGTATCAAATTTAATCCCAAACCTAATACTGTTGTGGTCACTGTCTCCAATGTGTTCCCCTATACATAACCCCTGAACAGAACTTTCCATATCACAGAAAACGAGATCCAAAATCACGTCCTGTCGAGTACCCTGAGTTACAATTTGATCTAAAAAACAGTCACCAATTACTTTCAAAAATTCCTCTTCTCTGCTATTACTATAGTAAAAATTATTCCAATCAATTCCTGGAAAATTAAAATCTCCCATTATAATGACTGACCCCTTGCTTGAAATGTCACTGATAATACTAAACATCTGTTCATCTTGACCCTGGCTTAAGTTGGGTGGCCTATAAATGTTCCCTAAACGTAGTTTGTTTCCCTTATTGCTCATCAACTCCAGCCAAATCATATCAATCTCATTAGGTTTATCATTAATTACCAATTCATTGCAAGTTAAAGTGTCTCTGACATAAAATAAAACCCCACCACCTCTTTTACCTACTCTATCTTGTCTAAACAAATTATACCCAGCAATAGATAATAAATCATCATCACTGTTGGTAGCCCATGTCTCAGTAACTCCAATAATATCCAACCTCTCATCTATAATTATGCTTTTCAATTCTTCCATCTTGTTCCTAATACTACGAGCATTTGTATAAAAAACCTTAAGTAAGCCCATCTTACTTTTATCTAATGCTGCACGATTATTTGAATCCCAACTGTTAAAATCTTTTCTCTTATTAGCCACCCTATTTCCGTTTCTACTAAAATCCAAATAGTTAATACCCTTTCGAATTCTGCTCCTAAAACCATGCCCCCCATTCCAACTTAGTTTTTTGATTCTGAAGCCTCTAAAACCAAACCACTAACCATTTTGACCCCTGTAGAGCTCAGATGCAGGCCATCCCTAGCAATCCAATCGCGTTTACATTTACTCCACACATCAATTTGTATTTACGGCAACATTTGAAATGCACAAATATAGTTATAATTTTTAATATGTATTTAATGATATTTTTCTCTGAAATGTTCATTACAAATTATTTTATAAATAGTCCTATTTATAACTACTCAAAGGAGTGCTATTAAATGTGTAATATTTAGGAGCAAAGAAAGTTTAATTCTTTTTTCAAATTAGATCTGCATATAGTAAGTTTTACATGATATTTCAACTCAAATTCTTTTCTAAATCATTGATAAAAGAACAATAAACTGATGATGATATGTTAAGCATTTAATTTTTTTGAAACTTGCGCAATTTTTATTTCATATTTTTAATGTAATACTTTATGCTACTATATTAAACAAAACCTTTCTTCATGTTTTTGCAAATAAATTATTGGTATTTCCTAAAGTAGATTGGTGTTAATTTGTTTTAGATCATGATATGGCACCATAATCGAGAGAAGAAAATCTGTAGAAGAGTCTCAAACATAGTTTTTCTTCAGCTGAAACTCATTTATTGCATTTAAGTCAATTATTGCACTATATTTTTAATACTTTCATTTGCACACATGCATAAATGTAGGAAAGTTTGGTTACAATTGTCAACCAAAAAAATTAAACTCATGCATACAAACAGAAAATTTTAATCAAGAATTTCACTTCTATTCAACTGGATTAAAATCAGTTGTATTACTAAGTTGAATGGTCACACTGAATAAATGTTCAATATAAAACATTACTTTGATACATTGTATTCTGTTTTTGATGTTTTCTCACAAAATATAATTTCTCTAAAAAATATAGTTTTGGACATAAGGGATTTGGTAAAAATCAGGGTTTTTACCGTAGTGTCCAAAACCATGCCACAACTCTGCTTTGAAACAGTCTTCAAAGAAATAGGAGGAGGGACAAAAATTGCATTTTTGATAGGAAAAAAAAGCAAGTGTGACTAGGTGTCACACAAACATAAAAATGAAATTTGTGGATACTACTAAAAGCATTTGTAAATCATATTGAGGAGACTGTATGCATATTACACATTCCTTCATTAAAATTTTTAGCAAGTTCCAGTAGGGGATAAAATTTATGCATTAAATTTTATGAGATAAATGACCTTTTACACAAGACATTACTAAAAGTACTCATGACAAAATCAAATTAATCTCTCAGCTATCAAAAGAGTACCGAAATGCCAAATAACAAAATATGTAAAATGGTAATGAAATTAAATAAATTAATGGCAATGTCTTGAGTAAAAGTTTATCACTTTTCTAATAGCATTTAATAAAATTTAATAACAAAAAAGTATTACATTAGTTTATCTGTATGGTAATAAAAGAACAAAACCTTATTGAATTTTTAAAAATCCTCTATAGGTTTTTCCCTTCTCTCAATATCACAAAAATCATCACATTGTTTTTCTATATTTACTCATTCCCTCCCCTACTCAATTTGGTCCAATTTTTTGTTAGAGCTTACACTTCATTTAAACATCATATTTGTGGAAAAAGCAGAGTTTTCGCTACGGTTGCATTTTTCGCATAATGCGAAAACACTATCTGAACTGCGAAAATAAAGCGATTTTCGCTTTTTTGCTCAAATAAAAAATAAATTAATTTAAAAAAAAAAAGAAATTTATGAACCTAGAGATGAAGAATCAAGGTTCATACTCTTCCAGACAAAATGAATTTCAGGAGTTTTCAGGAGTCAAAAGCAAAAATTTCAAGAGTAATAACACGAGCAGTTTTTACAAGAAAATTACTTTCAGTAACATTTAATCTACTTTGCTGTCAAATTTTTAATCTATTAGTAATTTTTTTTCACACACTATTCAATCAAAAAAAAAGTATTAAAAATTAGATTCAAAATATTTGAAAATAACAGTAATGCTCGAAATTATTATATATATCGGCATATTATCTGTAGTAAATATACTACAAAATAGCAGTAACACTACTTATTAGCAATATAGAAAATATGCTTACTAGCTGTTGCTATTAACACAAAAACTAGCACATGCTCTTGGTTCGTTCTGTAGTGGCAGTTACAAACCGTAATGGGCATGTTTTAACAGTAACAGGTCAGTTGGTTCGAACACACCCCATGTCTTTGCGAAAAGCACTGGGTGCTATGTATAATACGAGGATTTTGATTGATTGCCAGCAATTCAATGTGGCTGCTTAAATGGAGATGACATGGAATTAAAATTAGCGATTGTTGTTGAAAATTATTTTCAGGAGAGGGGGAAAATCAGGAGGTTAAAACAAAAATTCAGTTCAGGATTTTCAGGAGGCGTACGAACCCTGAAGAATGCATGGCAATAATCAACTTAATCTTGTTTATATCTTAGCTAAGATGTTTAAACTACAATTATGTTCAATAACTATTAGTCTTATCCAGCATTATGTCCCCCCCAATAACTGCTTTATTAGGAGGAGAGGACTGCAACGTTCTAAACACCAATAGTGTTTTCATTTTTTATTTTATGTTTTAAAAAAATAGCTGTTGTACTTATTTCTTCAAAGATGCCACAGATGAAATATGAATTTTATTTTCAACTGGAGATGAAACACACTGAGGCATATATAAATATATGAGAATGTGTAACATTTTAGCATTTTGCTAACATTTTTCCCTCAATTTTAGCTTTTATGCTAAAGAACTTTTGAACCCAGCTTAAACCCTGGAAAAAAGTGGACTAGACCCAATAAAAAAAGAGGGAGGAAATCATTCATAAATGGTAAAATACCAGGCAGGAATCCACAAGATTTCGAAAAATTGAAACATAAATGTAAAGCACTTACTTTTTCACAACTCAGTTCCACTAAAAGTCTATCAGCTACAAATTCAATGTATTGTTTCATGAGTTTATTGTTCATTCCGATGAGAGCGACGGGCAAGGCTTCAGTCAAAAATTCTTGCTCGATCGTCACTGCATCAGATATTATCTGCACTATCCTCTTTTCAGATGGTTTATTTACAAGATGGCTGAACATGAGACATGCAAAATCACAATGGAGACCCTGGAAAAGAAATTCTAGATTACAAAGTGAAACTCCAAGAGTCTGTTGGCACAAACTGAAACAGTGAAAGGAGAAAACTTAGGCATGTTATCAGAAGCACATCTGGACATGACCAAGGACTAGTTGACCAACATCAAAGCCAAGTAGAAGCATGTTTTTCACATACAATGTCCCTAATTTTATTCAAACAAATCATTCGTGAATGTTCATTTTAAAATGGTTAGAAGTGAGCATTAATTTCTGTTAACATTAAACCTTGTTAATTCGTTTCTCAAGCTCAAAATAGATTGCAAATAAACAAGGACGGATCCAGAAAATATTCAAGGAAGGGGACGATTGATTTCTGATACTTACCCTTTTATAGATTTCAAAACCTCCTCCTTCCTAACATCATGAAAGATTGTCTCAAAATATGGCTTTTTTTGGGGGTTTTTTTTTAAGTTTGGAACTTTCATTTCTAAAAAAAAGTCATCAAAGGTGTCCTATAATTGCTCTTTTTGGATTTCAATTTAAAAAACGTTCTAGGGGACAGCCCTCGAAACCCGTCATATGTCATCTAAGATAGTCAAAATAGAGTTTTTGGAACTTCAAAAAACTTCCATTGCAAAGTCTCGATCCCTGTCACAGTGTTAAGAGATGTGCCACGATTACATCTACAGTATAGATTAAAATTCTGAAAAAATTCCGAGGGAGAACTTTTTTTTGTAACAATATTGAAGATCGTGTCTAAAATTATGTTTTTCGAACTTCATATGCCAAAAGAGAGTTCCTGCATCTCGGCTCAAGGAGGGGACGGTCGCCCACATTGCTCCTCCCTTGTATCCGTCCTTGCAAATAAGATGTTATACGATATGTTTTAACACTGAAAGCGTTTTATTTATAGTAATAACAGAGTTGCTCATCATTTTGATGAAAAAAAAAAGAGTCAAAATCAAAAATTAGACTAATAAAGACTTAACCAGAAACATTTGTCAAATTATTCTACAGGTCAAAAACTATATTGTTAGAGAATATTTCTACATAACTATTCACCAAAAATATCAGATATTACTACTTAAGTGATTTAACCCGTAACTGGGTAGGAGAGGTCTCACAAACTGCTCAAAAGTTTATCCCACCACCCCTACTTCATTTTCAGTCCGATTGAATGGTTTTTCCCAATAGCTTTTTGTTTTGTGACCTTGAACACCCCCCTTGCTTATCAGTATCTTTTGGCATGTGCATCTGGTTTAAATTTCATTGCATTCTTTAGGAGCGGTCTGTGAGACCTCTCCTCCCCTTCAGTTCCTCTTCAACTTTCAGCAGTAGTAGACACGGCTTCTAACCTTTGCACTGCAAATATCGATTTATTTGATCCGCGTTATGCGGAAGAGATGTAAACTGTTCGAAATAAGGTTGCTACTTGTTTAAAATGTTCTTAAAAGGTACGCAATGAATGTTAAAGGGACAATGAGAGCTTAATTATTTCTGGAAATACGACGCGATATACTAATAGTTTAGGTGATGTCAAAATTTTTCAGTAAGGTGATATAATCAATTTTCCCAGTGTTAAAATGTTTTTTACGCATTTAATAACTAAAATGAAATCATTAATAAATAACAGATTCATTTTTATTGCGAGTAGTACGTTATTTACTGCAGCATGCGATTTTTCTAGAAAAAACGTAAGACTCTAGCAAAATGTTCTCAAAAAAGGTGTATTTCGATTCAAAATTAAAAAACTTTTTTTTCCCGTGCTAATAAAAGTTCAAAGAACATCTAAGGCAAATTACAGGAATGTATCTTATAGAACGGTCTCTGAGACCTCACGTCCCCTGTTACGTCCTACTTTTTCACCTCCCCTGTTACGGGTTAAGAGCATTCTATTCATGATCTGCAGCAATTTTAAGAACTTTTAAAGCATAAAAATGATTTTATTTCCTTCAGATAAACAAGTATTCCATAAGAAACGAAATGAACAGTTAACGGTATAAGGATAAAATGTATATCTCTTACGTTTCTTCGAATTGCTGACAATGGCCTAATTTTTCAATCAACCAAAATTTTAAAACTATGCAAAAGTTCAAAATTTTTATGAAGTTTAAAACTTTAAATAGACAAGTTGTATTTATTTTTCATTGTTAGGTATTAATGGCACATTAGTTTCGGTCTTTTAAAGAACAGTAGTTTGCGTAGTATTTTTTGTGATCTTCCACTCGACAAAAAATGAAGAAAATAAATTTAAATGAAAATAATATTCAGATATATTAGTCTGCACTTTGAAAACAATTATTAGAAGCTTCGAAAGCAGAATTTCCGCCTCTTGTTGTTAAGGATGCAAAAAGATTTCGCATTTCAGTTATGCCAAACAAAATCTAAGAAAGATGACATTTTCCTTGATAAAATAAGTCATTTGACTGCATCTTGGTAAAGATAAAAAGTGTAATTTCATTTAACAGAGCTTAATAAACTGCTACTACATTGGATGATGCTATACAGATTGATCAAGAATTTTCTTTTCAGAGAAAGGGGACCTATGTTGCTGTGCTAAGCACAGAAGTCGCATCCGCTCTTTTTAACAAAATTGAGTTCATTTAGATGGTTCTTTGTAGCATATTTTATCTAAGTAAGAATATGAATTTTTTTTTTTTAATTTCAGAAAAAGTGGTATCTGAATAAAATATGGATGCATAAAACTTTAAAAAGCAGTTTTACACTTTGACCTCAACTGTAAGTACCACTTTTGTGCTTAGCACGGCAGTATGGTTTTAACTTTATGCGCCTTTTAAATAAAACTTCACGTTCATCCTTTTCCTTCTCACAGCCTCAAATAATTGTTAAAAAAGTAACAGTAAAAAATTGGAGCACAATGTCCGAATTACTAAATTACCTCATCCCTGCTGATGAGTTCGTTGCTGAAAGTGAGGCCGGGCATTAGACCCCGTTTCTTCAACCAGAAAATGGAGGCGAAAGAACCAGAAAAGAAAATTCCCTCAACGGCAGCGAATGCCACCACCCGTTCACCGAATGTTGCCGTTGTGGAGCTGATCCAGTTCAGAGCCCAGTCGGCCTTCTTCTTCACGCAAGGGAGGGTCTCGATGGCATTGAACAACTTTTCCCTGGAAGAGAACAAGCAGACATGTAGTTCAAAAAAAAAAAGCATTGTGAAACGATACACATAATAAATGGTATTTAAATAGTCAATTGCATACCAAGCAAAACTTTAACTTTTAATTTTTACTTCCTTTTGCAAAAAAGGAAGTATTGTGTTCACGAAAAAAATTCACTAAAAAATCAACTTAATTTCCATTTTGCTCACCCCCGAATAAATGTCGAGGTTTTTTACGACTCGACCACACATGGATGGCCTAATGTGGGGGCCCCATGGATAACACATGGATGGCCTTAGGCCACACATGGCCTAAGAACGTATAGACCTGCGAAATATCCATTTAGACGATTCCGGAGTTGATTACAATGAGTTTTCTCCTGACGTCTGTATGTACGTATGTACGTGCATGCGTATGTATGTCACATAACTCAAGAACGGTATGTCCTAGAAAGTTGAAATTTGGTACGTAGACTCCTAGTGGGGTCTAGTTGTGCACCTCCCCTTTTGGTTACATTTGAGTGCTTCTAAAGGGGCCTTTTGCCCCTTTTTGGGGGAAAATCATTGTCAATTTCGATGTAAACTCAAAAGGTGTTATAATTTAGCGGACACTTGGCGATATATTGCCAGTGTTTTGGTTGCCAAGTTTTCTCGCCATTTTGGCAACAAATTTGGCGATTTTTCTTTTTTTTTTAAATTGGTTTCAATTTGGCCACTGTTGGTGATGTTTAGAAAGTAAACTATTGAATAACATTAAAATTGCCAATATTGGGAAAATGACATCAAATTTGAGTAAAAGGAAGTCATACGTTGCACACATCAGCTGGTTTAAAAACTTGAAATGTGGATTGAAAAAATCCCCTTTCAATTTTTTTTCAATAACAAGGGCAATTGTGAGTTTGAGAAAAAGTAGAGTAACTGACTAGTTATGGACATGATTATCGATTTTTTAAATTTGGATTGTTGTTGAACTGTGGTGTTGCAGTTCTAGTTAATGGAAAAACTAAGTCTAACTGTGTTAGAATTTAGAAATTGCACTTTTTGTAGTAGTTTCATTAATTTTCAACTATAGTTTAAATATTTTCCGACATAAATTGGAATACACTTGTTTTACCAGTTATGGTCAATTGGTCATACTTTTTTAGTTATGAGCATATTAAAAACTATTGATGGTCATGCTAGCTGAATTCAACTATTTTCAAAAATACACCAAATAGTATTTAACCATTCCAAAACTTATTTTTCTTACATTATAATCAAATTTCAACTTACCAATTCAAGCAGCTTTAAAATCAAACTGATAAATCACTTTTGAAAGTTTGAATACCAACAAAAATAAATAAATAAAAGAAATAGAACTCTTCCATTGCTACATTTTTTTTTTTTAATCAATGGCCAGGTTCAGCTTATATTCTATCTACATTTATAAATAACTTTGAGTAAGACTGGCCAAAATATCAGTTATGGTGGTATGTGCTCATAGCCGAAATACTCAATATTTGTCATTGAATAAGATTCACTTATAAAAATGTGCTTTCTTCTATTCTACATTTACCCACCACTTAAAATGTCTGAAATTTGCTTCAAAAGTATGAAAGACTATTTTTTTACGAGCTATATGCTTTTAAAATGAGCACTTTCATTATTTAAACATCTTATTAAATGAAAAAAAAAGACTAAATCATACTTATCAAGCCCTAATGACTTGAGAAAGTGTAAAGCCTTGCAACTTTTTTTTTTTTTTGGAATGTGCTAATTCGATGTTCTTAGGCTTCACCATTGAAATGTAAAGAAAACACTTCAGCAGCAGAGCAAAAGGAACATACAAAGAAAGTTTTTTGACGTCACAAGCTCTTGCCACTAGATGGTTTCATATTTGTGAAGAAATGGTGTAATCATTTAAAATTTCTTTCAATTCTAATTTTATTAGTTTAATGTACGCACTACGCAATATTGGTATATTTCTGCATAGTTTTTCCGTGATCTTTCGTTTATAAGCGAGTTATAATTACCTTTCTTGTTTATCTTTGATGTATGTGTCTATGAGGAGGCTGTACATTTCTGAGTGCACATTCTCAATGGCAATCTGAAAACCATAGAAGCACCTGGCTTCAGTCACTTGAACTTCCTGAGAAAACCTTTCAACCTGTTATGAAATTTATATTGAATCAATAAATGTGAACAAAAATAACCATCGATTGTTTAATCGGTTATTAAAATCTTTCAGAAAGATGCAGAGAATTGCATAAAAGAATAGCGACTTTTATGCATCTGTATATGCTAACAAAAGACGGGAATGAAAATTAGAGTTGTCTATGAATGTTTAACCTCTGAATAAAAAATATTTTTCATTACTTTTTCAAAACAAATTGTTCAGCGAGCTTAATTAAGCTTTCATATTGTTATAAAAAACAGTTCCATGCTTTCTCGTCCAAACAAAAACTTACTACATTTTTCCACTCATAAGTTGCTTTAACCAAAATTAAAATCTTTAGTTAAAAAAATATATTTTATCAATATTCTTGATTATCTAAAGAGCCAATAATAACTCATTAAATTGAATAATTAATCAAGTTTTCAGACAACATATGATTCAATTACCTAATCCGAAATTCAACCAGAAAGGAAGATTTTGATAAATCCTGAATTTTAACTCAATAATAGATACACATATGGTAATTATAATTTATGCTTAACTGCCCTATAATTCCGAAAATAGAGATTAAAAATATTTAGCTTAGAATTACCATGGTTTTCGTAACTGTTTCACATAATGCCTAACTTATTTACTTAAAATCAGCTCATCTTTATGATGGCAGAGTTAATCATTATGGCGAAAACTAAACATATGTATATAGAAAATAGAATGTTAGAAAATAGATACAATAATTTAAAGAACAAAAGCTACAAATGTTATATCAAATCATTTCACTATTCAAGAAGGTTCTTCTGCCTCTATATAGGAGTTCAGTAAGACCTCAATTGGAGTATGCTGTTCAGTTTTGGTCGCATTATCTGAAGAAAGATATTTCTGCATTGGAAAGGGTCCAAAGAAGGGTAACTAAATTAGTAATCGGACTTTCAGATTTAGACTATAATAACATACTTAATAGGTTTAATATTTATAGCCTGGAGCAAAGGAAAGTCTGAGGAGACATGATTCAATTGTTTAAATTTATCAAAATGAATGACGTTAATGGATTAAGTTTTTGCACGGAAAGCAGGACGAGGGGTCATTGTTTTAAGCTATTCAAATCTCAGGCTAACCTGGAAATAAGGAAAAACTACTACTTTAGTAGGGTCATGGGCACTTAGAACAGCTTACCAGAAGAGGCAGTACTGAGAAAGGAGGTGGATAGATTTAAGAGGGCTATTGCTCTTCATCGGGGACTAATAAATTGACTAGGACCAGCCTAGCTGGGCCCAGAACCTGTTGCTGGTCGTCACTTTTATATTTGTATAATGCTTTCAATAAAAAATTATCAATAAATTTTGATGATTAAAAACTATCAATAAATCTATCCAGTTGCATATTGTTTGTTATCAGCTGTCCATAAATAGCAACAAATCCAACCCACACTTCTCTTCAGAAAGAAAATTGCAATATTTTTAGCGAATCCATTGAATACTGTTTATATTTAATTTATAGACAGGGTTCGTACTCAATTTCAGAAATAAAATGAAGGAGTTTTGAAGGAGTAAAATGAGATTTTGAAGGAGTATTAACAGGCTGTCCTTAAACGATGTCAACCTTTTTTTCAACATATTTGACCCCTTCACCCTTTTTTACAAAGTATCACATGTCATATTTTTTATAAACATATTGTTATAATAACGGTGTGATGTCACTTTTTGCCACCCTCTCTCGTTCCCTTGTCACAATTTCTTGAACCTGTCCTCCCCTCAAGGCATGACATCACTTGTGGATGACCCTTTTTACAATATAACTACGATTTACTAAACAATTTTTTTAACACAATCACTTAACATAATACACCTACTTAAGTATTTTTAAATAGTTAAAAAATAATTAGACAAACTGACTTTTGCTGCTGAGAGTGTGGTGGAGGAAAAAACAACTTAAAACATAGCCAAGCACCATTTAAGCATGTTTTACTTCACCTATGAAATGTCTAAGTCATCTAATAATGTTTCACCTTCAACTTTTATGACTTCTATGATCAATTTGTAAATCACATCTTCATGAAAAAAATAAATATACAAAATTACTGCATTGAAATTGCCTTTATGCCTTCGCCCTTGTGGCGAAGTTAAGTTATCTAGCAGAGTGTTTTAAGTTACTGTCATAAAAGAAGATTATGCAGCCTTGAACTAAAAAAGAAGGAGTTTTGAAGGAGTTAAAACCAAAATGAAGGAGTTTGAAGGGCCCTTCAAAAAAATTTCCTAAATGAAGGAGTATTGGAGGAGTTTTGAAGGAGCGTACGAACCCTGATAGAAACAAAACACTTATTGCTGAATAGAACATCAGATTATATAGCTATCGTAATCTTGTAACCATATGCCCAACACTTAAACAAGTAAAATATGCCAGAATGTTCTTATTTAAAATATTATCAATAAAAATAAATACAAGCCTTCTTTAAGACAAAGAGTAAGATAATTTTCAGTGGGTGTTCAACACTTTTTCACAAGAACTAATTTGAAGAAATTACGTATAAACACTGTCCACACACAAAATTTGAAACTTTTTTCAATGGCTTTTCAAGGATAAAATTAGTTTCTTCAAAGAACTTTTTACACTACACTATAAAAGCTTTGAAATCGACATTGAATTTTTGAGACTGAAATTGCTTTTACGTGCTCCAGCTCTGTTTCCTTTGTGCTCAATCAAGGTTATACAGCAATGATATGCATAATAGCTTTAAAGAAGCATAAAACAAGAGAATCTTTCCTTACCAAATTTTCATTTACAATGCCATCGCTGGCTGCGAAGAACGCAAGGATGTGCGAGATGAAATGCTTCTCATCATCCTTCAGCTTCTCCCAGTCGCCGAGATCTTTGGAGAGATCGACCTCTTCTGCAGTCCAGAAGGAGGCCTCTGCTTTTTTGTACATCTGCCAGATGTCCTGGTACTCGATGGGGAAGATGACGAACCTCCGAGGGTTGTCTCGAAGGAGGGGCTCATCTGCAGGTTTAGGCGACTTCACAAGACTTTTTTTCTTCTGAGATTTTGTAGGAACTATTTCGTTCTAAAACAAAATATTTTGCCACTCAGAAAACATTGGAAATTAGAATTGGTCGATTAGAAATCCAGTTTCAAAAATGGAGAGAAATGTTACAATTTTGCTATAGGCATGAATAAAAAGATAAAATTCAAGGTCGCAATGAATTAAGAATAAGCTATTTAAAAACTCACATTTTCTAGTTTATCTTATAATAAAAATCTTTTTGAATTCGTGATCTTGTAAATATTATTGTACTAAAATGAAAGGATAAACTTCAGTTGCACACAATCACAAAAGCATACAAAACCTCAGTTATGGACGATTCTTTTCTGTTATAGCAAGGTTGTCAACTCCTCCGCATCTTGCGGAGATGCTCCACCAAAATAGCGAAACTATGCAGAAAGTTATTTAGCTCTGCATTTCCTAGCTGAGCATTTTCAAGCATGTCATAGTGTTTAAAGCTGCTTTTTATTTTCATGCTAGTGCTTAAAATCATTATCAAAGCTCAAAAACAACTTTAGATAAATGGTTTTAATTTTTTTATTGAACTTAATGCAAAATACCATGCTGCTCCGCAAATCTCAATATGCTCCTCAAAATCACCACAGATGATCCTCAAATTGTTTCTCCAAGGTTGGCAACTTTTTAGGTATGTCATCTCAAACATTGCCAGAGTCAAAGTTGCCGAAAATTTAAAGCTTTTAATGTTATTGAATAAGGCTAATTAAAATGAAAAATGTCCACAAAACATATGAACTAAGTCATTAAATAAATTTGGATGTGTCAGAAGGTCTATGTAACTGTTTGATCTGTTATAGTCGTCATGTATTTTTGATCTTTTCTGTTATATCCCCCCCCCCCCAAAAAAAAAAGTTAAATCCTGGTTTTGTCTTGTTATTTGAGGATTTTTTTAAAATAAAACTATTAGACTTAAATTAATCTTGAGTTCCAAATCCAGAAATTTAGTTTTCATACTGGTTTTGAAAAAAATAGAAAAGTGCTTAAACATGAAAAAATAATTCTACACATAAAAAATAAAATTCTAAACATTCTTGCTGTTTGATTGAAAATAGAAAAGTTTTTCCAAAAAAAACAAATCATATCATCCTTTAGTGAGTTAACACCGTAAATAATATACATGAATTACGGTACTTCTAGATACATTCTGAAATGATTTTGTCACAATTATTTCCCTGTTTATTAAATTTGATAACTAATCTTGAAATAATAAGGTACATCTCAAGGGGGCAAGCTGCTTTGAAAACTTAGAACACTACCCAACAATCGACTTGCCAGACATTGCGTAATAGCCCGGACAGTCCCAGTTTTCAGACAAAATCCCAGAGCGTTACTTCACCTACGGGTAAAAGATAAATTTGATTACAAATGACCAAAAGAGTAAAAATATTTGTAACATTGACTTGTAACATTAATATCAGATTAGCTTCTAGCTTGAGAGGATTTTTACAACAAAATTAAAACCAAAATATTGTTCAAATTTTTATCCCTCATTCAAAGTGCTTCTCTTACTAAAATAACTTGTATATAATTAACATGTTCGAAATAATATGTTTAATTTTATCTGCTTCTGTCGGTTTTTACTATCCCTGTTTTAAGTTCATAATTAGTAACAATCTATTCAATGCATTGAGAATGAACTGCCCTATAAAACACTCTAAAAACTAGCCAGGGTTTGTGCTATTCCCGTTTGACGCGGAACCCCTTGCGAAGCGGGGGGGAGGGGGCTTTCCGGTGTCCCGGTTAAACATTTCAGAAATCTGGCAAACGTACCCAACAAGTATTTCGCTTCAGATGACTAAATTTTACAACTTTGCTCAAACAGTAAACACCTTTATACAGTAGGGTGGAACGAAAAAAACGAAGTTTTTATTTTCGAATTGTAATAGTGCAGAAAAGTTGCGATTGGTGAAGACTTACAAAACAAAACAAAAATTTTTAAAAGCGGATAATATCTTCATATTAGATATTATCCGCTTTTAAAATTAGGCGGGGTTTTTTAAAATAAAACTATTAGACTTAAATTAATCTTGAGTTCCAAATCCAGAAATTTAGTTTTCATACTGGTTTTGAAAAAAATAGAAAAGTGCTTAAACATGAAAAAATAATTCTACACATAAAAAATAAAAACCGACAGAAGCAGATAAAATTAAACATATTATTTCGAACATGTTAATTATATACAAGTTATTTTAGTAAGAGAAGCACTTTGAATGAGGGATAAAAATTTGAACAATATTTTGGTTTTAATTTTGTTGTAAAAATCCTCTCAAGCTAGAAGCTAATCTGATATTAATGTTACAAGTCAATGTTACAAATATTTTTACTCGCGCGATTAGGACATATTAGATTGGGAAACTAAGGGTGTAATTTTGGGGGACTCTATGGTAAGGGAGGTGGGTAACACAGTTGGGAGAGTAAAGCGTAAGGTGGCTAGGTGTTGTTTACCAGGGGCGCGGGTAAAAGACGTTAATATGGTTGCTGAAAAGAAGGGAGTATTGAATAAGGAGGACATGGTTACTTTGTGGGTGGGAACAAATGATGTAGGCCACAGTAAAAATGAGGAGTTTTCTAGGGAATGGGAATCCCTGTTGGATAAAGCAACCAGCTTTTCGACAAATGTCCAAGTGGTTGGTTTGCTTCCCAGGTATGGAGTGCATAGGAGCTGGCTAAATCAACGTGCGAGGTGTATGAACTTGCTACTGAAGTCAATTTGCGAAAAGCGCAGTATCAGGTTCATTGATGTATGGAGTCATTGTAAACGGGATTGGATTGCTAGGGATGGCCTGCATCTGAGCTCTACAGGGGTCAAAATGGTTAGTGGATTAATTTTAAGGGCTTTGGAGTCAAAAAACTAAGTTGGAATGGGGGGCATGGTTCAAGCACCAGGTATCGAGAGAATGATATGTTTTTGGGTATTGCTAGAAATGGAAATAAAGTGACAAACAAGAGTAGTAATGTTAACAATTGTAATTTAGGAAATTTCAGGGTGTTAAATAAAAGCAACTTAGGCATGCTTAAAGTTTTCTATACCAATGCTCGCAGTATTAGGAACAAGATGGATGAATTGAAAAGCATAGTTATGGATGAGAAGTTGGATGTTATCGGAATTACAGAGACATGGGCTACCGAATCTGATGCAGAGTTATTACATATTGCTGGGTATAATTTATTCAGACAGGATAGAGTAGGTAAAAGAGGTGGTGGGGTTTTATTTTATGTTAGAGACAATTTTATTTGCAATGAATTGGTCATAAATGATAAGCCTACTGATATTGATATGGTTTGGCTGGAGTTGATGAGCAGTAAGGGCATAAAGCTACGCTTTGGAAACATTTATAGGCCACCTAATTCAAACCAGGGACAAGATGAACAGATGTACCGTATTATTAGTGACATGTCCAGTAAGGGATCCGTTATCATAATGGGGGATTTCAATTTTCCGGGTATTGATTGGAATAATTTTTATCCTGGTAATGGCAAAGAAGAGGAATTTTTAAAAGTAATTGGTGACTGTTTCTTAGATCAAGTTGTAACTCAGGGAACTCGAGAGGAGGCCATTTTGGATCTAGTTTTTTGTGACATAGGTAGTTTTGTTCAGGGGTTGAGTGTAGGGGAGCATATTGGAGATAGTGATCATAACAGCATTAGGTTCCGGGTTAAATTTGAAGTGTGCAAAGATGATAATTTTAGGTTTGTGCCCAATTTCAGAAACACCGATTTTGTTGCACTTAGGCAGAGCTTGAAAGAGGTTTTTTCGTCAGGGTTGGAAAATAGCGACGTAGATCAGCAGTGGACGGAATTTAAGGATAAACTTGCTAAAACCGTTGGGGACTATGTTCCATTTAGGAGAAAAGGTGTTAGTACCAAAATTTGGCCCATGTGGTTCTCCAGGGAGACTAAAGAAGCTCTTAATTATAAGCAAGCCACTTTTCGTAAGTTTAAAGAAACTGGTCAGAGTGCGGAAAGGCTCCAGTATGGTAAGGCAAGGCGAAATTTTAAGTATTTGGTACGGATTCAGAAAAGGGAATTGGAGCAAAGGCTGGCAGATGACATTGATGGGAACCCTAAGAGGTTTTTTGCTTACGCTAATTCTGGGAAAGCTCGAAACAGTCAAATTGGGCCTTTGGTTGATGAGCATGGAAATTTAATAACATTCACTACGCACTTACAGGCAGATACGTCAAAGAGTTTCCTTGCTTCACTTTTAAATTTATCAGTCCTTTCTTTTAAACTTTGGTTTATCCTTGTCTCGGTTACTGTAAGATCTTATGAAATTGAGATATTTTTTGTAGAAGATATCACTGAGCTGAGCAATTCTTTTCAGGGAAACTGTAGGAATCGAGGCCTTATCAAAGATGCATTTAACTTTTTGCGCCACTATGTCCTTAACAATGGAAAAACTCACTTTCGTGTTATTGACTTTTCTAGCTAACTCAAATCTCTCTTGAAATCAACTTTGAAGTACATTTTCATAAGTAGGGAGTTTATTTGTTGGAAAATCTGTAGGGTGGCCAAATATAGGACACTCAAAGGACTTTCTCGTAATTCTTTTCTGCGAAGATGGATTTATGTTTCAAATCGACATCACACGCACATTTTAGAAACATTGAGAAATACAGATGCCAGCACGACTGCTTTATTCATTTAAGTAAGATACCTATAGACACAAGTCAACTAAAAAGCTCATAAATTCAAGATCGAGAGGCACTAATGGGTGCATATTAGATGCATACACTGTACTGAGCGGCATAAACAAATATGAGTCTCGCGGGGTTAAAGGGCCATGTGAACAGTTTTACAGGCAGGCTAATATTAAAATATCACATTTGTTTTATAAACAAACGTTCTTCCATTAGTATTTCATACCGAACTTATGAGGATCGTTAAACTAAAAGAAAAAAAAGATGGAAAAGGGCTTAAAGTTTATATTTTTTCAAACATGTAAGTTCGTTGCGCGATCGGAAGAAATTGTTTTATTTCAAAAAGATTTTTTTTTTTTTTTTTGCTTTGAAGTCTTCACTAAACGTAACTTTTCCGTTCTGTAGCCTGAAAAAGTACATTGAACCAAAAATGTTAAAAATTCGGAAAAAAACCTGAAATTCTCAATTTTTTCGATTTTTTAGGCTTATTTCTGGATCAGAAGGTATTATTCGATTTCAATTTTTTTTTTATTTCTGAAGGCTTCACCAATCGTAACTTTTCCGTCTTAGAACCTTAAAAAGAAACATTAAAACAAAATTTTTGAAAAATCACTAAGAAAACACGAAATTTTCCATTTTTTCAAATATTCAGGCTCGTTGCGGGATCGGAAGATATTATCCGATTTTAAAAAAATTTGTTTAGTTTTGTAAGTTTTTACCAATCGCAACTTTTCTGCACTATTACGATTCAAAAACAAAAACTTTGTTTTTTTTCGTTCCACCCTATTATACAGCAACAGAATACTAATGCGGATCTTGGCATCTTGTTCACTTCGTTACTTACTTCAACGCTGCTGAGCTAATTTCACCAAGACCAATTAATAATTCGCTAATTGTTTTAGCCTCATTGATACAGGTTCTCGCAAATTATAAATTTTATTTTCATTTCTAATCGCATGACATACATTTACAGCTTTGAACAGCAAATCTCGCTTTCTTGCACAGTTAAAAACTTTAATATGTTTTTAAAGCGCTTTGTCTCATCTCTTAAGTTTACATACACCAGTATCCTAAATATGACTCAAGAAAATACTCGTGACGTTCGATTCAATTTCCTTGACAATTGTTTAAACAAATTAGTAACCGTTGCCGGTAGTTGCAATCATAATAATGAACGATAATAACTTGGATTTTGGTTAAGACTTTAGGGAATTGAACTAATTAGGCAACTTTGAATTCCCTTTCTAAATTCAAACTTCAAGTTTATTATTACATCAATTCAAGTAAATAAATACATCTATAAGATTATAACTTTCCGAAAACTGTTGAGCGTCGTTTGTCAGAATCAAGCTATTAATATACTCACTTGATTTTCTTTGTCGGTATCATTCTGAGCAAGATTTAGAGAATTGTTATTCTGAAGTACATTAACTGAAGACATCGTCTCTAAATAAATTAAAAACACAAGCAAAAATTACAAGAAACAGCCGAAAAACGAAAACAGCCGACAGACAAGTCAAGGCAGGCAATTTAACGGCTCCGTCTGTTATTTCCTGTCGTCACCGAATGGCGCAATTTCTTTCGCGCGTAAATATGCAACCAATAACGAAATGTTGCCAAAAATTTCAATTTGTTACATAATGTTTGAAGCAGTCGCAGTACATGTACAGAATGTGAAATTTGTGTTAAAAATATATTTTTTTCCGTTAGTATTCTAAAAATTCGATCATAGCAGCAAAACATTTTCTACTTCATAAAAAGCATTCTTCATCAAAACGACAAACCCAGAAGAAAATTACATTGTTGAAGAAGAGGAGAAAAAAAATAATTTTGAACTTAATTCAATACATGGAACAAATTATGAAAATCCTCAATCGTTACAAGGGGTACATTCCGAAATAAGGATCGATAGGTCACACCGGAGCTACTTAACACGCTCGGAAACGAGAGTTCCTATACGTTTTCAGGGACCCTACCGTTTCGACGGCTTGCGGTTGCACAGGGGAGACCGATCCCTGTTTCTGAATGAAACCATAGTGCTCAAAAACAACTCTAATTACTCAAAGGGTAAAAATATCATGAGGGGGGGGGCCTAGGTTTCACCATACCTTCTGTCCCTAAATGAAAATGCAGGACGCAGAGGCTCCTTATCAGGGGCGGATCCAGGATTTCTCTCAGGGGGGGCAATTTCATTCTCATTTTGGCGCCCCCCTCCAATGAGATGCCGGCGCCCCCCCCCCCCCCCCAAAAAAAAAAAAAAGTTCAGGAAGTGGGGAAAAAATTATATTTTGATTTGTTAAACATTGTCTTTTCATTTAAAAATTCAGCCATTTGACCGTTTTGTAAAAAAAGTATAAAATAAAAATACACTCGTGTATGAAACAAAATATAATATTGCTCTATGGCGGCGTTTCTAGCACGGGGGACACCGAGGATGGTAATTAGCTCCTCCTCCCCTTGTAAAAAACGGTACTCCGCGAGTGCTGACTGACGTAAAAATTTGAACAATTACGTGTGTATTTTTTGAATCGTAAACAAATATTTTATTATGCAGAAAATACTTTTAATTGAGGTGTATGTTTATTCGTTATTATAAACTACTACTACAAAAAATTATATTACAATTTTTATTTAATGCGCTAATGTACATCAAAAATAATGCATATTATTTTACATACAAACATTGCAAGCTTTTGCTTAAAACGAATATTTACAGACACATGTAATATGAAATTCTAGGAGTTGGTATTCTTAGAAATGAATACCAATAAGACTTATAAATTTTTATCCACAATTTTAACAACTCTTCAATCATTATCATCATTATTATCACTTAGTTCCGAAATTGATACTACAGGTTTTTTTTAACTAAAATAGGAAATAAGCAATTTTTCTTCGAATTTATTTAAATATCTTACAAAGACTGCATCAATTATAGTTTTTTGTCTCGTTGTGTTAAGATTCAAATCATTGAACATCGTTAAATCAAATTTTCTATTTTAAAATTCAGAAATGGTAGATTTTTATCATTTGCAAACATAATGTTGAAAGCCCCCTGACAAATCATTAAATATCTTCCCAATTTTAAATTGAAGTAATTCAGAAGAGTCTGAAGAATGAATGAATAAATAAATTTTCATGCAAAAATTCTCGTATTGCGCTTATTAGAATTAGCAGTCCATTTTCAGCGTGGCAGCGACGAACACACATAATATGTGTGTTCGAGAAACATTGAAACAATAATGTTTCTGATATTGGTGATATTATCACCAATAACAAACATTATTGTTTTTCCCATCTTCAAAAATGCCCAACATGGCTTAAGAAGTTTTCACTTCAGAAATATCTATATAATAGCCAAAAGCGATCTCCTAACGCTCTGACATCATCAAGAATAAAACTCGCGCAATATCATGCAAGAGATTGTTGAAGGAAGCACGTAAAATTCAATACTTTCATTTACATTTTAGTAATATTTAATGGCAACAGAGACAGTTTGACAAGCAGAGAAGTGCTTTGCTTCCAAGGTTGAACAGGATCCAGAAACTTAATTGTTTTACTAACAATGTGTCATTTCGAGAGAATGAAGAAACGGAAAAAGTTGTAAACTATTACCGCTATGTACTGCAGTTGGGGTTAATGCTCACCTTCAATAAACTATAACTGGACTACTACCACTGTCTCTACAGCCAGTGTCCAATTGTGACTCAAAAAGGTTAAACAAACATATGCCGTACCGTACAAAATTGTGTATTTTTCATGGTTAGTTTGTGAACGAACTTCACCATTGGTAGAAAATTTGGGGAGAAAATGAGGAAACTGATCAAGGTGTTTCACCATTTAATTTTCTCAATTATTTATACAAGATAGTTATCTAATTTCAGGTATATTTTTATAATTTGATTGAATTGGGGGAAACTTGGGGGAAATTCCGGTACTTATATTTTCTGTAAATGTTATATTCGTTTTGAGTGTCATCCCTCAGAAGGGTGACACCCGGGTCAGAATCCACCCTCTTTCTCCCCTACTTGTAGTGACGCTACTGAGTTTTATATTCTGAATTGTCTTCTCCTTTTATTGCCGCTTTTTGCAAACCTCGTAATCACTTTATCTATATCAATTGTAATATTCCTGTGAATATGCATACGTGCAAGACCAACAAGACGATTTTCAGTCATTGTTGTTCTTAAATACGTCTTAAGGCGTCGCAGCGAGGAAAATGATCTTTCAGAGGATGCATTACTTACTGGAAGTGTTGCAAGGATTTGGACACATTTTCGTATGATGGGAAATGCATCACAGCTAGGCAATACGTTTAAAGCAGTTACGGGAAGCTCTGCTTTCTTTCCCATTTCTTCAACCCATTTTTCCTTCCATAATAAGAGTTCATCTTTCAGCAGAAACTCGGCACTTCCTCTTTCGACGTCAAGGAGAAGTCCGAAGCGATCGAGGAGGGATGCTACAATTTCATCATTTTCTTCCAGATTTATCTTAACAATATTTTCTGGTATGATAATGAACAGCTGAAACGCGTCTAATGTTTCAGCTGAGAATCTTTCTCGCAAATCTGCTAGAACGAAGTCTAGAACAGGTGCATATACTGAAACCCTAAAATATTCTTCTGCTGAATTTGTATCGTAATTTGCACGATAGATTTGCCGTCCTTTACGGGAAGGGATCCGTGGAATGCTTAGCTCAATCTCTAGCTCTTCGGCTAAGTTTTGTGCTCGTTGCCAGATTCTGCTAAAACTAGAACTTAAATTCTCTCTTCGTCTGGCTAGAATGCTTATTGTATTTTTTACCAGCACAGAACTTTCATGAATATCAAGGGCTTTCTTTTGCAACAATTTACTCAAAGAGTGAGTTAAGGACAGTATATCGCTGAGGCACAATATAGCCACTATAAATTGGGCGTTACAAACTGCTGTCACTAATATGAAGTAGCCTTGCCAGCTGTGCTTGGATCACGCCATCCTGATATTTTTTCTAAGGTCTCAACTACCTTCGGGAGGTCGACAGAGAACTGAAGCACAGCCTTGTGTCTCTCCACCCACCGAGTCTCACATAAGGATGTCAGGGCACATCCCAAGGTGCTCAAGAGAACAGTCTTCCTCTTTGGATGGGCCTTGAAAAAGGAAACTATTTCCTTTATAACTGCTACAGCATCTCGGATAGTGGGCACTTTTGAACTGCGTGAAATGGAATTATTCAGCTTGTGACTGTAGCAGGGTGTCTTGATGGCGTTTTTTGCTTCTTTCTGAACCTCCGCGACTGCACCGCGAACTTCAGAAAGCATGACCGCGCATCCATCTGTTCCTATTCCAACACAGAGTTCTAAAGGAAGCTGCAGTCTATTTTTCAGTTGAAATAACACAATTTGACCGATAGCCTTACCGGTCAAGGACAACTCTGTTAGTGTGGCGGTTTCGTCTGTAGTTTCTTCGTTAGTGATTAATTTCTCTATAGCCTTCCAATCATCTTCCTCAGATCCATAATCATTATGTTTATGGGATCTATTTCTGAAAATGCATCTACGAAGGTTATAAAATCCTCACGAATGCCACCATCATTAACGTATCTAATCGTAAGGCTTAGTTGTGACGAGTGTGACAGATCTGTTGTCTCGTCAAAAAGTAGTGCATAATACTGCGACGCTCGCACGTTAGACAAAATCTTCTCCAATATTTCCTTTCCGCAGCATGAAATGAGAGCATTTTGTGTGGTCTTACTAATGTATGTCGCATTAGCGGAAGCTGACTGTAAGTGCTTCTCCAGTTTTTGGTCCCCAGCAGATACTCTAAATTTCAAAAGCTCTCTAAAATTCCCTTCGTTAACTGCTACGTCGGAGGCACCACCAGATGTATCAGCGTTTAAAAGTATTGACCCGTCATCTCGGTGTCCACGGAATGCAAGATTTTGCCGCCCGAGAAAAATAACTGTTTCAACAATCGGACGAAGACGTTCCCTATTTGCTTCTACCTCTTTGAGATGCTGCTCATTCACAAGATTAACTATTTCCAAGTCTGGCCTATCAAATGTTTGCAGGAATGCAATCCCCTGTTCTACTGCTCGTTTGTGGTAGTGATGATTAGAATGCAACTCCAAATCTCCATTGTGTCCTGCAATGTCCTTAAAGTTTAGCAACGGTTTAGTCACAAGCTTTTGCAAAGGCACTGTTTTTTGACTTCCACCAACGCCACCGATTGCAAAAAGAGGGCAGTACTTACAAAACAAACCTTGCTGAGCATGTGAAAACACAAGCCAAGGATATTTAATAAGATATTTATGAGAAAAATATCTTTTCACTACCTTTCCTTTGACCGTGTGCAAGGAAACTGGAAATTTGTAATCATCCTTGGGCCTCCAGGGGTTTGACAGTAGCTGGTATTTGGAGTAATCATCTATATTTTTACCTAAAAAATTTCCAATATCGTAAGGAACATTTGACTTTTTACATGCAGTAGAGTCGGCAGAAGGCAGAACAGTCATTTCTTCAGTATTTAATATATCACCTCCAACGGACTTGGAAGCTGCTTGAACAACGCAATCTGAAACATCACGCCTGTGGGGAGGCTGGAAAAAGGATTCAATGCATCTAGCTTCAGAGATTTGCTTCTTTGTTGATAAAAATTGTCCACTACCCTGCAGAAAAAAAAATTATTTTAATGAAGGTCAAATTGATTCATGGAATGGATCACTTCTCCCGTTGATCAGATCCCATGCCTTAGTCATTCTCGGAGTTCTATTATTTTGTTTCTAGAAATACGTAGTTGATTTTTTCTTCTTTCTTTCTAGATCAAATTTTAAGTGACATGTGTTAAATTTATCGTATACTTGTATAGGGTCAATTAAAATAAGAAAACAAGCATCTCATGTACACTGTTAAAAAAAACCTGAAAGTTCAGGTAGTTTTCTGACTGATTTTAACAGAATATTTCCGTAATGCTTCAAAACATATTTTTTCCTTCCAAAAACAGAAATATCACGAATGGAAGTAACGAAAACAGAATTTTTCTATTTCTAGGGTTGCCGCTGTGCTGTACTTTGTTAGTATCCTGATTAGCCTTCAAGTTATGATAAACATCGCTTTTTGATAGTGCTTATTAAATCGCACTGTTACATTTTTTAATTAAAAGCTTATTTAGAATAACAACTCAGATGTCGAAGACAAAATAGATAGCTTGCTATTTCATGCCTGGAAAGTAATATACTCGTATGTCGAAATTGTTTTTACGCCTTTGGACTTTGTAAGTTTGGAAAAATGTTTGCGCCATTTTCAGACAGGCAGCTGTGTTTTGATCGCCCTGGTGATTTGATGTGAGTTTTACTGAGTCAGTATTAGAATATTATTGCGGTGTATTATTTTGCTCAATACTTCGAACAATTCTGTTCGTTAGTCATATTGTGTGTTCTAGCGGTGAGAATAGTTTTAGAATCTCGTGTTATCCATTTAAAATAAAGGCTATTGGATTACTTGTGTACAGACGCAATGGAGACACTTAAACTTAGCACCGCTGGTCACATGTAAGTATTGTAGAATATCTTTGAACATGTTAATATACAAATGTATTTTTCTTGTTAATATGCATTTGATAGAATTCCGATGGTAGCTGATTTAGAATTTATAGAACTATTATAAAGTTACTGTTTTTGCTCTAACGCGAAAATCACCGGGGGGGGGGGGATATACATCATTTGAGCAAAAAATTCTTCACGTGTATGTCAATGATTCTGTTTTTAAACACAGTAAATTGGTATGCGGTACCCTCCATCAGGTATATTATTCCAAGATAAAGTCAACCGGTTTTTAATGGTATTTTATTTGACTCATTCTGCAAAAAAAATATTCTATTTTTCATGTATGCTTTTCCATGCCATGCCAGAATATGTACGAGGAGATGTGGAAGAAAATATCGAGCAGTATCAGCATCAAAAATTGGTGTTATATTCAAATCCACTAATTTCCTTGCTGGTACTTTTCGATTATTTTTATTCATCTGAAGGTGCAAATTTTAAGACAGATGCTTGAAAGGTAAGTTATCAAGCAAAAATTTCACTTAAAATATATTTAAGTAATAAATACAAATTAAAAAAAAATAATAGTTTTTGAATGGTTAACTATTTTTATAATATATATTATTTTAAACATAGGATGGAAAAACGAGAGTGAAATTTCAGTAAAATGTGTAAAAATGAGAAACGAAAAAATAGCGCAACGAAAAATCAGGAACCGAAAGTTCTGTAAAGATACAGAAAATTTAAAAACGGAAAAATAGATGAACGAAAAATTTAAAAACGGAAAAATAGATCAACGGAAAGAAGAGAAATGGAATTTTCGTTAAATCACGGAAAATTTATAAATGGAAGAACAGAACTAAACGGAGAAATGAGAAATGGAACTTCTGTTAATTCACGGAAAATAATTTAACGGAAACGTAATATTTACGGCAACTTTGCTGCCGGTACTTTATCCGTTATTTTCAGGAAATTTTTTTAACAGTGTAGATTAAGGCTGAAAAGTACTACAAACTGTTATATCTCGTTCCTTTTTTTTTAATAAATATTTGATATAAAGTTTATTGAAATTACTTATAGGTTTTTTGTTACACACCGATAATTAAGTAGGCACATAAATTTTTAAAATTCTTCATTATTTTTGCTACAAAATTGACTTTGAAAACAGTAAACTGTGAAACGTCATGTCACTTATAGTACTAAATTTTTTCACGTTCGCAGTTAAAGATTAAGTGTGTTTGAAATGTTCAAATTTCAACAAATAGTTCTCACTTTTTAAAACAAACAAAAGAAAACATGCGACTGAAGGGCTTTGTCGATTCAATCAAACCTAAGTTTTGCTCAGGTAGTACTATTTCTCTTAAAAGCTATTTTTTTGGAGAAAATTAAATCTGACATAAAACGCCTAGATGAAAAACGATATAAGAGCCAATGTTAAGAATTTGGAGAAAACTAATACAAATGAAGAAGAAAACTCTCATCTGATTTGGAACAAGAGATGATATTAGCAGGGTCAAGGCCACACATCTTTTTATCAGAGCCAGACTGAATGTTATTTTTCAGACGAAAAAATAAACTTATGAAAAAAAAATCACACCAAAGAATCATAGTGAAATTTAACTTCCACTGTACTGTCTTGTATTATACATTGAATCAACTTACAGTTATACTGATTTCTTGACCAGGCGTAGTTTCTCCAGATTGATCACCATATTTGATTTCAGAAGCGTCAAACTCATTCAGTTTCGTTGAAGAGAACTGTAAGGACGGTAATAAAAATATTTGTAAGACAACACACACACATACACTAGGGTTTCCGCTATGGTCGCATTTTTTCGCAAAATGCGAAAACACTATCTCAATAGCGAAAATGAAGTAAGGCATTTTCGCTTTTTTACGAAAAAGTGAAACACATAGTCAGTTAGAAAGATATGTAAATAATCCAATATTTTCTATATAAGTCAAAACAGAAGTAAATGTTTAGTATGCTTTTCATTAATTAAAAACATAACTAGTTCAAATAGTAATCTGAGTTGAAGAGTGAGCAATGCGTTGTACTAATTATAAAATAAGTTAATATATAATTTATTTTCATGGCTAAAACAATTGAAATGATGTACGATTAAATTTCAATTTATTTATTCTATTTTATACTGTAATATGAATCAACTTACTGTTCGACCTGTCGATTGTTCTGACATAGCCTCGGCCGATTGATCGTCATCTTCTATTTCAGAAGCAAAATTATCATTCAGTCTCGAGGGAGTGGAAATTGAAGTAGAAAGAGACACCTGTAAAGCCAATATAATTATTATTAAAATAAATAAATAAATAATCACATAGAGGGGGTTAAAAAGGAGTATCCGGCCCATAAATGAATATAACGTCTAACATAGTCGAAGTTTAAACTGCAATTACAATTTATGTATAAGTCAAAACAGAAGTAAATGCTAAAGTATGCTTTTCATTAATTGAAAACATAACTAGTCCAAATGGTAATCTGAATCTGAGTTGAAGCGTGAGTTATGCGTACTAATTATGAAATAAGTTAATGCATAATCTATTTTCATAGATAAAACAATTGAAATGACGGACGATTTAAATTCAATTTATTTATACTATTTTATAATGTAATGTAAATCAACTTAATGTTTGACCTGTCGATTGTCCTGACATAGCTTCGACCGATTGATCGTCATCTTCTATTTCAGAAGCAAAATTTTCATTCAGTCTCATGGGAGTGGAAATTGAAGTAGAAAGAGACATCTGTAAAGCCAATATTATAATTATTTTAAAAACCTCAAAAAAAAAAAAAAAAGAAAGAAAGGAAGAAAGAAAGAAATCACATAGAGGGAAAAAAATAGAAATATTCAGCTGTGCAAAAATGAATATAGCGTTTAACATAGTTGAAGTTTAAACTACAATTACAATTTTATATATAAGTCAAAACAGAAGTGTAAATGCTAAGTATGCTTTTCATTAATTAAAAACATAACTAGTCCAAATGGTGATCTGATTTAAAGCATGAGACACTATAAAATGTGGGAAATTTATAAATTGCAGTATTTGAAAATAATATTTTGGACATAAATATGTTTTGTTTTTTTATCCTTTCATTGAACAAGCATTTTTTTTCTTCAACAGCGATTTGTCACAAAAATGCAATTTAAAGCAAAAAGTTCGGCTTAAGCACCAAATGAGAGAAGTGTACAATGCTATTTCAGAAACAATCAATTTGTATTAATTATAGAATAAGTCAATAGTCAATGCACAATTAATTTTCATAGTTAAAACAATTGAAATGATGGACGCTTTAATTTCAATTTACTGATACTATTTTATAATGTAATATGAATCAAATTAAACTTACAGTTTGACTTGTCGACGGTCCTGACATTCCCTCGGAAGATTGATCCACATTTCTGTCATCCAGTTTCTTGGAGTCCGATGCGGAAGCTGAAAAAAACTTCTGCAAAGCTTTTGATTGTTTTTCATCTTTTTTTAATTGTCGTAATTTCCTTTTACGATTAAATGCGCCTGATGTTTTTTTACTGGTAGACATCAATCAAATTTTAAATGCACAAAACTAATTTTGACAGGAAACTTATCCAAGCCCAGTAAACACGAGTGATTCGGACAAAGACCAGGATTGCCAGTTCCTAAAAATATGTCCCCCTTAACTCACGACGGAAAAATCAAACTATCAGTGGGAAATAACCCTATTAAAATATTCTTCACATCTGGCCGCAACCTGTTACAATTCTGGCAGCTCATCTCTACCTTTTAAAAGTGTTAAAAGGTTTCTAATTCTTTGGTATACTTCAAAGGATGTGTGGTCTTTGTCACTCTAATAAGAGGCTCTTACCTCTTTCCCTCATGGGAGAAGCTTACAATGAGCAAATACTGCTAAAGGTAGCTATGTCCAGTCAGGGCCGTCGCTAGCTAAAATATCTGGGGGGGGGGGGTGTTGACAACTGGCGGCCCTCGTCGATCATTTAAAGAAGTCAATTGCCCCCCCCCCCTTCCCCCAGGTATTGAAAAATTTATGTTTTTACGGGAGCTTTTTTCGTTGTTTTCCGATAAAATTTATTGAGTATACACCCTTTGTCCCCAATTCCTGGAAAAATTTAAACTGATGGGCTGGGCGACCCCAAACAGCTCTACTGTCCTAAATTAAAAATCCTAATTATATCTAATTAAGATCTTAAATGCGATATAGAATACTCAGTTTGAGGGGGTTCGGGGGTTTCTCCCCCGTGTAAAATTTGGAAAAATAGATGTAAAATCCTGCGTTTTGAGGCGTTATCCGGCATAATTCGAACTAGAAAAATATCAATAAAAAAAAATAGGCAAACCATAGCTTTACAAGTTTCATACTTTTTTTTTGCAAATTAAGAAAATGCAAAATAATTTTTTTTTGGTTCGGCAAATCGTCGACACTGATCGAGAGACGAGAATGGACAACGTATCGTCACTTGCTCACATCGACCTTTGGTAGAGTTAATTTTTGATCATCCCCCTTAACCAAACGGCGAACAAAATAACTAGTAAAATAGTAAAAAATAAAACTCTTAAAAGAAATGGTGTGGAGATTCGAAAAATTGGTAACGGGAGAGAAAATCCTTGACATTCAAACAATTTAAAGTTTATACACTAGATAAGAAATAAAATTGAAGCACTTCTCAAGTACAGTGAGACCTGTATAAGTTGACCACTTGCGGTGCACTACTTTGGTGGTCAACTTGGACAGGTAATCAACTTATAAAGGGTGGTAATGTTTTTTTTTTTTTTTTTTTTTTTTTTTTTTTTTGTCATTTCTTGCACCATGGACCATGTATTCATTTCTTTAATTGGCACTTACTCTTTCTGTCCAACTCACTTTTGTTGTTTAACATTACTTTGAAAGAATAAATTTAAAATGTTATTCAAATATTTGTTTTTTTCCCTCGTTTTTTACTAAATTAGGCACTGTGGTTTTAGAAAATCCGTAAGTGTCAGCTAATTTTCTCCGACTTTCTACCTTTTCAATTAATTTTAATATTTCATACTTTTTATCAATCTCAAGTTCAACTCATTTTTTTTTTTTGAAGCCATTTTATGTAAAACTTTTACAAAGAGCAACAAGATAGGACTCTCCTAGTTCATAAAGGCAGTTGAAAATGAAAATGTCCTTTCTCTTAATCCCTTGCGCCAGAAATAAGTACCTTTACTTTTTAGCACAATTCCAGTGTTGCCACAAAATATTGCAACTGGAAGAAAATACTTTGTACTTTTTCTACAGACACCTGTTTTCTGTACTTTTTCTACAGACACCTGTTTTCTGTACTTTTTCTACAGACACCTGTTTTCTGTTTTCATTGAACAGAGAGTACAAAAGGCAATCTCAAATAGAACAACAAAAGAAAAACAAGTTCGGAGAATAAAGAGCAGCATAAGCTTTATGCTGCTGTTCAAATTAGTTGGTAAAATGCTGGTCTAAAACATCAAAATTATTCTTGGAAGGCTTTAAAAATAATAATAGTAAATAAAATAATTTGCTTGCTTAAAAAAATTAATCAAGTGGTCAGCTTACAAAGTTTTTTTTTTTTTTTTACAATACTCCAAACCAAATTTGGTGTGCATTAGTGGTCAAGATAGACAGGTGGTCAAGTTACAGAGGATTTCATGGCGCGGAATGCTCCGCGGAAGACCAAGGGAGGGTCCGGGGATTGCGGCGTAGAGGCCCTTGTCAGGGCCGGCGGGGTTTCCCCCGCCAACGAAACCGTCCCGCCGGGCTCTTTCCCTCCGCTGGCTGATTGCTCTCTCCCGGCTGCCTCGCTGACTCCATCGAAGTTCTTCATTTCCGCTAAGGATGCCCCGGATAATGATTCCTCCCATACGGAACTGGAAACTGATGACTCCTGCAGCCAGATATTCAAGAAGGATGCCCGGGTGAGTTGTACCTTTAATGATATCATACGTAAGGAAAAATGGAACAGACAGGACTTTGATAGGCAGATAAACAAAGCTCTAACCTTGATAGCTCTTGAAAGAATTGAAAGCCCCCTCCAAGTGATCCTTAGTGCTGAGGAAAAGTTTAAATTATCTGATTCTGAACGTGTTAAATGCGACCAGATAAAAAATCAAATTATTAAGGACAAAAAGATGAAATTTCTCGCGGAAGAGTACAAACTGTATAGGGACAGCTACCCCACCAGGGCTGATAATATTGACTTGCCCCCCTCGTCCCAACCTGATCTAACTTTAGATAATGATATGGCTCATTCGGCCCAAGGGCCCATTAAACGGGGCCGTAGTGATGATGAGGACGACGATCATCCCTTAGGTGATGGATTCCAGAGAGCGCACCCCAGTAAGATTGCCAGAAATTTACAACATACCTCCCGCCCTGACACCCCTCTTAGCAACAGATTTGACTCCCTACCCCAAGAGGAGTTACTTGATGATTTCACCAAAGTCGAGAAGACTAGTTACAATAGGGCCAGAAACCAATTTAAGAACAACTCCTATAGGAACCCGAATCACAAGCACGTCCCCCCCATTAGTATCTACAACCCCCCTAATAACACTGATCTCCTCACAGCCCTGAATGAAACTTGCACTGATGAGGTTACGGGTAGGATGACCTTCTCCCATCAAACAAAAGAAAAGGTTCTGATTGTTTATCCCCCTTCAGCGGAAGACTACAGAAAAATTAGACGGTTCATTGATGAGCATAACCTGGAATCTCACACTCACCCCCTCAATGAGGACAGAGACCTCAATGTTGTTATTAGGGGTCTACCCCTGGATTTCCCCGTTGAAGACATAATAACCGCCCTCACTGAAGAAGAATTTTCTGTCAATAAAGTTAAACAGATGAAGAGGGGAAAAGAACAAACCCCCATGCCCCTATTTGTGGTGAACATGCCTAAAGATGAAAAAAACAAAACAATATACGACCTCGGAAAAATAGGATATCTCAGAATAAATATTGAGCCCCTAAAAAAAAGGGAAGGCAGAATAACACAATGTTGGCGATGCCAGCAATTCGGCCATTCGAGTCGTTGCTGCACTCGCCCCCCCCAAATGTCTGAAGTGTGGCCAAGGCCACCTTACTTTTACTTGCACTAAATCCCCGGACACTGACCCCACCTGTGCTTTATGCAGTGGAAATCACACTTCCAATTCACTGGACTGCCCCATGCGCCCAAAAATCAAAGACAGGGAGAACAGTAACATCTGGGATCTGCGTAGGCAGGTTATTGAAAGCCAAAATCAAACCAGTGTCAACGATAAAATTCAGGAAATCCTCGACGAAAAACGCAACAATTTAAACGACCTCAACATTGACAAACCCACCCTCGAAACTGTAAATACCATGTTTACCACCCTCCTTCAGCAAATCCAAGCCTTACAGCTTATGTTTCTAAGTCTTCTCCAAAATGGCCATCCGTGACGCTCTTCGTGTTTTCTCGTGGAATGCCAACAGCCTCTTCCCCAAGTTCAATGAATTTTGTGCCCTCATGAGTAGTAGACGGAGCGCTTCAGGTGACACGCTCTTTCTACTACTGGGGAAAGATGGCGGAGAAACTTTTTTCGCGGTGGCAACAACTTGGTTGGTGGCAGAAGTTCCTCGGGGAAGATTATGAGTTTCGGATTTGGACTTGGTATTTTTTTCGCACATTTTGGACTTTACCGTTTTTTTTTCGATTTAGATTATTTTTGCACATTTTGGACTTCGATTATTTGCTGCCTTTTTAGAATTTGATCATTTTCACACATTTCGGACTTTGACATTTTTTCACGAATTTTGAACTTTATGATTTTTTCTGATTTAGATTATTTTTGCACATATTGGACTTCGATTATTTGCTGCCTTTTTGGACTTTGATCATTTATTTTCACACATTTCGAACTTTGATATTTTTTTTATCACAAATTTTGGACTTTATGATTTTTTTTTTTTTTTATTTAGATTATTTTTGCACATATTGGACTTCGATTATTTGCTGCCTTTTTGGACTTTGATCATTTATTTTCACACATTTCGAACTTTGGCATTTTTTCACGAATTTTGGACTTTATGATTCTTTCTGATTTAGTATATTTTTGTACATATTGAACTTCGATTATTTGCTGCCTTTTTGGACTTTGATCATTTATTTTCACACATTTCGGACTTTGGCATTTTTTCACGAATTTTGGACTTTATGATTCTTTCTGATTTAGTATATTTTTGTGCATATTGAACTTCGATTATTTGCTGCCTTTTTGGACTTTGATCATTTATTTTCACACATTTCGGACATTGACATTTTTTCACGAATTTTGGACTTTATGATTTTTTTTATTTAGATTATTTTTGCATATTTTGGACTATGCTCATTTTCACACATTTCGGACATTGACATTTTTTCACGAATTTTCGAACTTTGATGTTTTCCCCCGATTTAGATTATTTTTGCACATTTTGGACTTCGATTATTACGCATTTTAGAACTTAGTATTTTTTTTTTCACAATCAGTGATAAGAATTGAACCTTACTCTCTTTCAATCATATTTTTTATTTTCCCACCTATTCCTCCCATGCTACGTCTTCAAATGCCACGATTTAATTAATTTTAAAGCTTACAATCAATTTATCCTTTAGTATTAATTAAGACTTATCATTTAAGAATTTTCAATATATATTAGAAACTATCACTATTATTTTACTTAGTAACAAAGCTTTTTTTTACTCCAGTTAGGATTTGTCAAAACATAGTTTTCACCAGTTAGATTTAATTCGCCGATTTTGTCAATTCAAAGTAATTAATTCTGTTTAGTATTTTTCATCTATATTTTACTTATTCATTTTTTTTCAATCAATATTTTACTTATAAATTTTATCACGCCCTTTTTTTCGCGCATTTATTAAACTTGTTAACTAATTCACATTAATGTATATGAAATAGTTTTTTTTTATTTGCGCAAGAGACTTTACCATTTTACTTTACCATCTACAAACACCAGTAACCGAATTTCATCGAATAAAAAAAAAAAAAAATCATATTACAATTATTCTTCACAGTAATAACGTTTTACAATTAACTTAGAATTTATTAAAACATATACATTATCCCTCTAGTTAGAATTTATTTAAATATAGAACATTCAAGAGTTAGATTTAATAAAAGTAATTCTCCGATTTAATAATTAACTTAGTCAATTCAACGCATTTAATTCGGATTATTTTTTTTCATATTCAGTGCAATAGCTCACTTAACTGAATCATTTTTTTTTTCATACGTTTCACTATTTTCTCATACATTTCACTATTTTCGTACATTTATTAAACTTGTAAAATACTTTACACACACTACAATATTAGAAAATCTTATTGTTTTTTAATACGAGAAACATTTTTCCGCTTTTTACTTTACAATCTACTAACACAATTTACCGAATTTCACTTAGAAAATCTCATTAGTAATATTGTCTAACTTGTATTTTTACTTTATTTATTTTACTTGTTTTTCTCACACTATCAAAGATTTTTCAATAATGTTAGGATTCATTAAAACAGCCAAAGTTACTTTCATCATTTTTAATGTATCGTTTTATTTAACTTAACCATTTTTCCACATACGTTTTTATTATTTTCATACAATTCTTAGACTTGTAAAATAAATTACGCTTTAATATATTCAAAAATACACCAGCAAACTGCGTTTTGAAGACAGGAGCCTTTACCATTTTAGTTTTCCATCTCCAAAGTCAAAACACAATTTGCCGAATTTCCCTTAAAAAATCTTATTATTAATCTTTTCGAACTTGTATTTTTCACAGAAGCAAAGTTTTTCACTCTAAGTTAGAATTTATTAAAATAGTAACTATTCAAGAGTTATGAGTTAATTAAAATGAATTAAACCTATCATTTTTTTTCACATTCACAATTATTTTATTTAACTTAATCATTTGCTTACCCATTTTATTATTTTCACGCATTTAATAAACTTGTAAACTAATTCACATTAGTATATTCGACATAGTTAATTTTCTTAACGCAAGGACTTTACAATCTACAAACACAATTTCCGGAATTTTACTTAGAAAATCTTATTACTAACTTGTATTTTTCACAGTAGCAAAGTTTCCCCCCCCCCCTAATTAGTATTTATTGAAATCGCAACTGTTCAAGAGTTAGGTTTAATTCGATTTAATTCATATTAATTAATGCATATTATTTTCTTCATATTCACAATTATGTATTTTATTTAACTTAATCATCTTAATCATTTTCTTGCCCATTTTATTATTTTCACGCATTTATTAAACTTGTAAACTAATTTACATTAAACATATTCGACCTAGGTATTTTTCTTAGCGCAGGTGACTTTACAATCTACAAACACAATTTACAGAATTTCACTTAGGAAATCTCATTACTAATGTTTTTAAACTTGTATTTTTACTTTATTTATTTATTTTTTTCACGCCACCAAAGTTTTTTCAATAATGTTAGACTAGGGAAATTGCAGCTTTTCAAGAGTTTGATTCAATTCTTTTCAGCCAAATTTACTTTCTTCATTTCAATATAATTCTTTCATCATTTTCAATGTATCATTATATTTAACCTCAACCATTTTTCCTCATACGTTTTATTATTTTCATGCAATTCTTAGACATGTAAAATAAATTACGTTTTAGTGTATTCAAAAATACATCAGCATAGCTATTTTTTAAGACAGGAGACTTTACTATTTTACTTTACTATCTACGAAGCCAAACCACAATTTGAAGATTTTTAACTTAAAAAATCTTATTATTAATGTTTTAGAACTTGTATTTTTCACAGTAGCAAAGTTTTTTTTCACTCTAGTTAGGATTTTAACAACTATTCAAAAGTTAGGTTTAATTCGATTTAATTAACTCAGATTATTTTTATATTCACAATTATTTTATTTAACTTAATCATATTCTCACCCATTTTATTATTTTCATACAATTACTGAACCCATAAAATTCATTACGCTTTAATATATTCAAAAATACTTCATCACAGTTCTTTTTTAACACATATATCATTTTTCAGAACACAATTTATCGAATTTCACTTTGAAAATCGTATTATTAATACTTTCAATCTTCAATTCGTACTTTATTTATTCACTTATTTATTTTTCTTTCACACTAGCAAAGTTTTTTCAATCAAGTTCGGCTAGAGAAATTGCAGCTTTTCAAGAGTTTTACTCAATTCGATTTAATTCATTAAATTGACATAGATATTTTTTTCTTATTCGCAATTATATTTTTTAACTTAATCGTTTTCTTATTCATTTTAATACTTTCACGCATTTATTGAACTTACAATGTAACTTACGCACTGTTATATTCAAAATACTTCATTATTATTATTATTACCATTATTATTTTCCCATCTACAGACACCATTAACAGAATTTTACTACGATATTCAAAAATCTTAGTAAACCTAATGTTTTCTGGACTCACATTTTTACTTTATGTATTTTACATACCACCAAGATTATTCTTTTCAATTATTCGAATCAATTTAACTCATGTATCTAACGCAGATTTTCAAAGCAACTACAGAGATAGTTTACGACTTTTAAATCAGAACGAATACTCAGAAACGATATTTTTACGAAACTTAAGTAAGTAAGCAATTTCAAATGCTTCCAAAGCGTTTTCAGAATATACTTAAACATAGAAAATCCTGGTGAAAGGATATTAAAGTTTGTTCAACACATTTTTCAACTTATTACAATTATTATTTCCATAATCACTTTCAAGAATTTTTCAGTTGAACATTGAAAACATAAGTTTAACATAAAGCACTTAAGCATATAAATTCAAAAAATTTGGAATAGAAACATAAATCTTCAAGACTTGAATATTTACGATTAAACAAAACTCAAACATAAATAAAATTTAGAAACAGAAACATACAATCTTTATAACTTGAACATTAAGAAAGAAGGAAAACATAATCCTAAAAATTTCCTTCACATACAATTAACTAATTAAAAGTAAAAATCTTTGAAACTTACCCCAAGTTTGCTGAAATGATGTTTTTTTTATAAAAGTACTGAAAGAAGTTACAAACTGTGAGTCGTTATCAAATACACAACATCAAAATATTGTAACCTCAATTCAGCCCTTATTTCAATCAAACCAACAGTCATAACGGAAATAATTTTTCCCGTATGCGACACCGATTCACGCCAGAGTTGTATTAAAATATTTTAATTATTATTTTCTTTTCAAATTTTTAATGCAGAATGAACTCTCATACAACCGACAGACACGAAAAACCAAACTGATCTGATTTTTACGAAGCCTCGCAAACAAACTTCCCCTAGTCATGTGGTATCATAGTTAGTCATCGATGAGGAATGAATCAGTCTGATTTTCCTATCACGTGTGAGAAAGCAAGCCCTTTACGATATGCACAGCTCCATTACGCTATGCGAAATGTACATGCTAAACCACAATTATTGAAATAATTTTTTTTCCGAACTTAACTGTTTTCAAAAGTATATTTATCCCATTCGTTTAACATAACTCGCACATAGTCAGAGACTTGATTTTTTCAGTTCATAGTCATTCTGCAAGTGTATTTTTACATTATCACTGCTTATGCATTGCAATTATTTATTTTTCGCTACATAATTGTTTTCGTATTTCCAACTATTTCAACGATTTCCCGATCGAATAATAGGACTTTGATCACATTTAACAGTGTTTATTTTCCATACTTTGAAATTTTCAAAAGTATTTTCTTTTCACTTCAACGAACGAAGTATTCAAATTATGAATTTTTCTTCTCACTTATCAGTTGTTCTATTATAATTTTTTCTAAATATATTTGTACTGGCTAGCAATCAAAATATTTTTACCCGAACTTAACAGTTTTCAATAGTTGGTTTATCCCATTCGTTTTCTCACGCACAGACCTTGATTTTTCCAATTCATAGTCATTCAATGAGAGTATTTTTAATATTTTCAATGCTTTTATGCATTACATTTAATTATTTTTCCAAAAACACAACGATTTTTGCATTTCCAATTATTTCACAACGATTTTCCAAAAGGACTTTGATCGTATTTAGCAGTGTTTATTTTCAATACTTAGAAATTTTGAAGAGTATTTTCTCGTTTCAGCGTACGAAATATTCAAATTTAGCTTATGTATGATGACGAGAAACTTTATAGTAATTGCAACACAACCAATAGTTTTAAGACTTAATATGCATTATGTAACCTTAGATACGAGTTTTGTCGCTCATTACTGCATTGATACAGCTATTAAGTAATTTCATTATCTCTGCTTATTACTTACAACTCAGATTAGTTTAGTTGTACACTATTAAGGTGTGCAATCTAAGACTAGCGAAATTAATTCATGTAACCAGATGTTTAGTTAAAAGTTATAAATCGAAGAGCATAATTACTGACAACATTACAATTTTTGAATCAAATATTCGGAAATTGTGAACATGGAAAAAGTTCAAATGCTATGTCCATATACTTATACCAAATCACCCGAAACGAAAGTTTTTACAAATTTAAAGATTTTATTACAATTCTCAATATGTTCTACCCATTTCAACAACAACAACAAAAATATATATGCAAATTAGGATTTTCGATATCATTTTTCAAGAAAACCATTTTTTTTTTTAAACTAACACTTATTTCAATTTTCATTTCATATTTCAGAGTTTCGCATCACATTTAAGGAAAATCACACAAACACCCAGTCAAATGCAAAGTAATGAATTCTTCAAGTTTTTATAACTTCTGTCCTTCTATAACACAAACTTCAAATTGTTAACGTATGCATACTACAGTATCATAATATACTCAAAATCATAAAAAAAGTTACAAACTTCGAGACTGAAAAACTGTAAGACAATATTTCCAAAGTACGTTCGTGAATTTACCCAATTGAACCAATGTATGAAAATAATAACACCTTTTAATTATTTGATAACATTGTTCAAAAATAGAGATGGTTAATTAAGAATTTACAAAAAATTAATAATTTACAGAAAACCTGAAATTTTTTTAAAAAAAAATAAATAAAATAATAATTATTATTAAAAGAAGAACTTTCACGAAAAAAAGTATAGTACCCATAGGGCAAGGTCGTAAAGTCCTCTTGTATCACTCTTTTGTTGTACCTTATTTTGTACAAACTATTTTAAATTTTTATTGATAATTTTTCTCCTCTTTGACTCCCTGCAAATTTTAGCCGGGTTATGAACGTTGATGGAGGGGGGTTCGTTCAAGTATAGTACGAGCTGCTTTATTGAGTCAAAGTTGAGGAGCTGGATGTTCCTTTGGTTTTGGGGTAAACCCATCACGTATTTTACAGCAATTCTCCTCGTCTCTTGTTGTGGTAAAACAGTTTTTTCGGGACACCTGGAATTCAACAAGAAAAAAAAAAGAAATCAGCAAATCACCAAGGGAAAAAATATTTAGGACTTATATTCCAGAAGAAAAAAAAATACGCACCAGACACAAAAACTGAGATGGATCCACCGTCCAATTCGTCCTTAAAATATCCTAAAAAGTTACCATGAACGGGGGGGGGGGGGGGGCGTTGGCACCAACTCAGTTTTTTGTGTCTGGTGCGTTATTTTTTTCTTCTGGAATATAAGTCCTAAATATTTTTTCCCTTGGTGATTTGCTGATTTCTTTTTTTTTCTTGTTGAATTCCAGGTGTCCCGAAAAAACTGTTTACACAACAAGAGACGAGGAGAATTGCTGTAAAATACGTGATGGGTTTACCCAAAACCAAAGGAACATCCAGCTCCTCAACTTTGACTCAATAAAGGCAGCTCGTACTATACTTGAACGAACCCCCCTCCATCAACGTTCATAACCCGGCTAAAATTTTCAGGGAGTCAAAGAGGAGAAAAATTATCAATAAAATTTAAAATAGTTTGTACAAAATAAGGTACAACAAAAGAGTGATACAAGAGGGACTTTACGACCTTGCCCTATGGGTACTATACTTTTTTCGTGAAAGTTCTTCTTTTAATAATAATTATTATTTTATTTATTTTTTTTAAAAAAATTTTCAGGTTTTCTGTAAATTATTAATTTTTTGTAAATTCTTAATTAACCATCTCTATTTTTGAACAATGTTATCAAATAATTAAAAGGTGTTATTATTTTCATACATTGGTTCAATTGGGTAAATTCACGAACGTACTTTGGAAATATTGTCTTACAGTTTTTCAGTCTCGAAGTTTGTAACTTTTTTATGATTTTGAGTATATTATGATACTGTAGTATGCATACGTTAACAATTTGAAGTTTGTTATAGAAGGACAGAAGTTATAAAAAACTTGAAGAATTCATTACTTTGCATTTGACTGGTGTTTGTGTGATTTTCCTTAAATGTGATGCGAAACTCTGAAATATGAAATGAAAATTGAAATAAGTGTTAGTTTAAAAAAAAAATGGTTTCTTGAAAAATGATTATCGAAAATCCTAATTTGGATATATATTTTTGTTGTTGTTGTTGAAATGGTAGAACATATTGAGAATTGTAATAAAATTCTTTAAATTTGTAAAAACTTTCGTTTCGGGGTGATTTGGTATAAGTATATGGACATAGCATTTGAACTTTTTCCATGTTCACAATTTCCGAATATTTGATTCAAAAATTGTAATGTTGTCAGTAATTATGCTCTTCGATTTATAACTTTTAACTAAACATCTGGTTACATGAATTAATTTCGCTAGTCTTAGATTGCACACCTTAATAGTGTACAACTAAACTAATCTGAGTTGTAAGTAATAAGCAGAGATAATGAAATTACTTAATAGCTGTATCAATGCAGTAATGAGCGACAAAACTCGTATCTAAGGTTACATAATGCATATTAAGTCTTAAAACTATTGTTGTGTTGCAATTACTATAAAGTTTCTCGTCATCATTACATAAGCTAAATTTGAATATTTCGTACGCTGAAACGAGAAAATACTCTTCAAAATTTCTAAGTATTGAAAATAAACACTGCTAAATACGATCAAAGTCCTTTTGGAAAATCGTTGAAATAATTGGAAATGCAAAAAATCGTTGTGTTTTTTGGAAAAATAATTAAATGTAATGCATAAAAGCATTGAAAATATTAAAAATACTCTCATTGAATGACTATGAATTGGAAAAATCAAGTCTGTGCGTGAGAAACGAATGGGATAAACCAACTATTGAAAACTGTTAAGTTCGGGTAAAAATATTTTGATTGCTAGCCAGTACAAATATATTTAGAAAAAATTATAATAGAACAACTGATAAGTGAGAAGAAAAATTCATAATTTGAATACTTCGTTCGTTGAAGTGAAAAGAAAATACTTTTGAAAATTTCAAAGTATGGAAAATAAACACTGTTAAATGTGATCAAAGTCCTATTATTCGATCGGGAAATCGTTGAAATAGTTGGAAATACGAAAACAATTATGTAGCGAAAAATAAATAATTGCAATGCATAAGCAGTGATAATGTAAAAATACACTTGCAGAATGACTATGAACTGAAAAAATCAAGTCTCTGACTATGTGCGAGTTATGTTAAACGAATGGGATAAAATATACTTTTGAAAACAGTTAAGTTCGGAAAAAAAATTATTTCAATAATTGTGGTTTTAGCATGTACATTTCGCATAGCGTAATGGAGCTGTGCATATCGTAAAGGGCTTGCTTTCTCACACGTGATAGGAAAATCAGACTGATTCATTCCTCATCGATGACTAACTATGATACCACATGACTAGGGGAAGTTTGTTTGCGAGGCTTCGTAAAAATCAGATCAGTTTGGTTTTTCGTGTCTGTCGGTTGTATGAGAGTTCATTCTGCATTAAAAATTTGAAAAGAAAATAATAATTAAAATATTTTAATACAACTCTGCGTGAATCGGTTGTCGCATACGGGAAAAATTATTTCCGTTATGACTGTTGGTTTGATTGAAATAAGGGCTGAATTGAGGTTACAATATTTTGATGTTGTGTATTTGATAACGACTCACAGTTTGTAACTTCTTTCAGTACTTTTATAAAAAAAACATCATTTCAGCAAACTTGGGGTAAGTTTCAAAGATTTTTACTTTTAATTAGTTAATTGTATGTGAAGGAAATTTTTAGGATTATGTTTTCCTTCTTTCTTAATGTTCAAGTTATAAAGATTGTATGTTTCTGTTTCTAAATTTTATTTATGTTTGAGTTTTGTTTAATCGTAAATATTCAAGTCTTGAAGATTTATGTTTCTATTCCAAATTTTTGAATTTATATGCTTAAGTGCTTTATGTTAAACTTATGTTTTCAATGTTCAACTGAAAAATTCTTGAAAGTGATTATGGAAATAATAATTGTAATAAGTTGAAAAATGTGTTGAACAAACTTTAATATCCTTTCACCAGGATTTTCTATGTTTAAGTATATTCTGAAAACGCTTTGGAAGCATTTGAAATTGCTTACTTACTTAAGTTTCGTAAAAATATCGTTTCTGAGTATTCGTTCTGATTTAAAAGTCGTAAACTATCTCTGTAGTTGCTTTGAAAATCTGCGTTAGATACATGAGTTAAATTGATTCGAATAATTGAAAAGAATAATCTTGGTGGTATGTAAAATACATAAAGTAAAAATGTGAGTCCAGAAAACATTAGGTTTACTAAGATTTTTGAATATCGTAGTAAAATTCTGTTAATGGTGTCTGTAGATGGGAAAATAATAATGGTAATAATAATAATAATGAAGTATTTTGAATATAACAGTGCGTAAGTTACATTGTAAGTTCAATAAATGCGTGAAAGTATTAAAATGAATAAGAAAACGATTAAGTTAAAAAATATAATTGCGAATAAGAAAAAAATATCTATGTCAATTTAATGAATTAAATCGAATTGAGTAAAACTCTTGAAAAGCTGCAATTTCTCTAGCCGAACTTGATTGAAAAAACTTTGCTAGTGTGAAAGAAAAATAAATAAGTGAATAAATAAAGTACGAATTGAAGATTGAAAGTATTAATAATACGATTTTCAAAGTGAAATTCGATAAATTGTGTTCTGAAAAATGATATATGTGTTAAAAAAGAACTGTGATGAAGTATTTTTGAATATATTAAAGCGTAATGAATTTTATGGGTTCAGTAATTGTATGAAAATAATAAAAATGGGTGAGAATATGATTAAGTTAAATAAAATAATTGTGAATATAAAAATAATCTGAGTTAATTAAATCGAATTAAACCTAACTTTTGAATAGTTGTTAAAATCCTAACTAGAGTGAAAAAAAACTTTGCTACTGTGAAAAATACAAGTTCTAAAACATTAATAATAAGATTTTTTAAGTTAAAAATCTTCAAATTGTGGTTTGGCTTCGTAGATAGTAAAGTAAAATAGTAAAGTCTCCTGTCTTAAAAAATAGCTATGCTGATGTATTTTTGAATACACTAAAACGTAATTTATTTTACATGTCTAAGAATTGCATGAAAATAATAAAACGTATGAGGAAAAATGGTTGAGGTTAAATATAATGATACATTGAAAATGATGAAAGAA